>NW_027363084.1:1835000-1870000 GCF_046119375.1 Phyllobates terribilis
CCCCGCTGTGTACAGATGGCTACATGCGGCCCCCCGCTGTGTATAGATGGCTACGTGCGGCCCCCCGCTATGTATAGATGGCGCCGTGCGGCCCCCCGCCGTGTATTGATGGCTACATGCAGCCCCCCGCTGTGTATAGATGGCTACGTGCGGCCCCCCGCTATGTATAGATGGCGCCGTGCGGCCCCCCGCCGTGTATTGATGGCGCAGTGTGGCCCCCTGCTGTGTAGAGATGGCACCGTGCGGCTCCCCGCTGTGTATAGATGGCGCCGTGCGGCCTCCCGCTGAGTATAGATGGCGCTGTGCGGCCTCCTGCTGTCTCTGGGGGGGGCGCCGTGCGGCCTCCCGCTGTGTATAGATGGCTACGTGCGGCCTCCCGCTGAGTATAGATGGCGCTGTGCGGCCTCCTGCTGTCTCTGGGGGGGGCGCCGCGAGGCCTCCCGCTGTGTATAGATGGCTACGTGCGGCCTCCCGCTGAGTATAGATGGCGCTGTGCGGCCTCCTGCAGTCTCTGGGGGGGGGGCGCCGTGCGGCCTCCTGCTGTGTATAGATGGCTACATGAGGTCTCCCGCTGAGTATAGATGTCGCCGTGCGGCCTCCTGCTGTGTATAGATGGCTACGTGCGGTCTCCCGCTGAGTATAGATGGAGCTGTGCGGCCTCCTGCTGTCTCTGGGGGGAGCGCCGTGCGGCATCTATACTCAGCAGGAGGCCGCACGTAGCCATCTATACACGTATACTCAGCAGGAGGCCGCACGTAGCCATCTATACGGCGCCATCTATACACAGCGGGAGGCCGCACGGCGCCATCTATACACAGCGGGAGGCCGCACGGCGCCATCTATACACAGCGGGAGGCCGCACGGCGCCATCTATACACAGCGGGAGTCTCAGTGCTTTGCAAGAGCAGTCAATAAATTCTGCTTGACTAATTCTGAGCACCATAAAGTCTGGTTCGCTTCTAACCTGCTGTCTTCATTTTCAGCTTGCTGAATTCTAACTCATTTACTGTCATTCGAGACGATGCCTTTGCTGGTCTCTTTCACCTTGAATACCTGTAAGTGCTCCACTTAATGTCATATTTTTGATTCTGCTCTTCTTCATCTTTTGGCATGTGCAATTGTATGAGCAAGTATTCATATGAATTTATGACCTACTTAAACCTTCGAGGACCTTACATTTTATTCAATCAAATTTTTTTCCAGTTTAAAACTATGGGACATATATGTGCCTTGGTCCTCAAAGGGTTTTTAAAGGGGCTGCAAACATAAATATGAAAAAAATAATTCAATTAGTGCTTTTTGTGTTCATTTAATTTTTATTTGAAGTCCATTTTTTTTATTTATATTGGAATTAAGCCCTACTCCATGGAATGAAGCCCTACCTACATGACATCTGAGAGCTACATGGATCCCGCTTGTGAGGTGCCTGTCCGTCACTACTATTCAGTTTTAGGGTCCACTCACTAAGCCATATATTCTCTCATGCAAGAGAATAGGGCCAATTATGCTAATGACACTGGGCTCAAACTCTGTCAGAGCTTCAACTGAGTGTGATCCGATTCTCTCGCAGCACAGATATGGAGAAGATGGAGAACTTAATTTCTCCATCTTCTCCATAGTCTCTGTGAGTGTTCATCGGACTGCACTTGGATGACATCCGAGTGCAGTCTAATGTTTTACGTGCACCCATAGACTTGTATGGGTGCACATGGTCCGAATATCGAATGAGATTATTTTCTCATGCCAATAATCGCACTGTCCCATAGTATAACATAGGGCCGAGTCCTATCCGATAAAACATCACATAGCATTCGGCCGTGTTATACGACAGTGTGAGCGAGCCCTTAGAGTCAAGGAATATTTACATGCAGATGATGATATTACTCTCCAAGTGCATATTGTTTTAGGCGAGTTCATAGTAAATGCTTTGCATTTTTGACATGTGATCAACTAAAGAACAAGAAAGATTTAGGACCTCCCCTATAGAGAAACGGAAAATAGTTTGGAGGACTTGCATGTCCTTTTTTATTTATTATGAGAAAATCATAAAAGATCCCGTTTTTTAACCATGCTGTGACTTTCTGCTGAGGGAGAGGGAGAGAGCTGCCCTATTCAGAGTCTGTAATAAGACCTGCTGACAAAAGTGTTGAAGATACAGTCTAATGTGAATTAACAATGAAAAAAAGTTAATTTCACAAATGGCTTGTATTTTTTTTAATACAAACTTTTTTGTCTTTACAGCTCCTTTAAAGGGAATCTGTCATCAGGTTTTTGCCACCTAATCTGAGAGCAGCATAATGTAGGGTTAGAGGCACTGATTCCAGTAATGTGTCACTTACTGGACTGCTTAGTGTTGTTTTGATAAAATCATTGATTTGTCAGAAGGTAATTATTACTAGATGACTAGTAAGTTCTGTAGGACCCCACCCCCATCACTGATCAGTAGATTTCTGTGTACACTGAGCATGGGCAGAAAGCTGCCAATCAGTGGTGTGGGCGGGGCTATACAGAGCGCAGCATTCAGAGAGCTGCTAGATCTGCAGCAGATAAAACGGTGATTTTCTCAAAATGACAACAAGCAGCTGAAAAAGTGACACATCGCTGGAATCAGGGTATCTGCCCCAATATTGTGCTGCTCTCAGATGGGGCAGCACAATTAATATTATGCCAAATTAATTTCCCGTGAACTATCACATGATCTATCACAGGGGATCATGTGACATGTCATGTGATAAATCAGGTGTGGGGGGGGGGGCGCGCCTTCTAAACTGCCCGGGGCCCTTACTACTCTTAATCCACCCCTGCCCCCACTGATTCCATATTAATGACCTATCCAATGGGTAAGTGATCAATATCAAGGTAGTGGGCAACCCCTTAAAGAAAGCAGACCATATTAGGTACTTCTAGAATATCTTTGTCCCATGCTGTTGATAGACCCCACCGCGTGTAATCGGTACCCTACAATGACTTGTCATCCATAGTCATGTCTTGTAGCACTGGAGCCATTAAATTATGTTGCTTGGCGGCTCATGACGTCACTATAGATGATGTGTATTAATGCAAGTTGTTTAATTGCTACTAATAAGAAATCACTTTAAATCAATATGGAGGCTTATAGGGTCCTCTCAGCTTCCTTTTACATATGGAAGTAGTCGTAGAACAGTATCGTCGATTGTCCCTCCCCAGAAAAATTATCCTTTTTTTTTTTGCAGAGCTCCGATGTGCCAGTCAAAAGGAAATGGAGTGTCTGCAGATTGGTGTGGGAGTGCAGAGGGGCGTGTCCGTGCACTTGAAAGGAGCTGTCTAAGTGCAGTGATACGCCCCAGTGCACTTCCAGACGGATTTGCATATGTTTTCCACACTAGATTTGTCATGATGGACTCATCAGATCTCTTATAACACCATTACGATCATATGTCAAGGTGCTGACGTCCCTTTATGCCTTACGCTACGTGCCACCTAAATGGATTTTCCATTGAGATGAGATGAGGCTGTTGGGTATTTTCCCCGGACCTGTCACGTTTCTGTAGGCTGCAGTCATGTATCCCGCGTCTTGCTCTAATACTTTGTTTTTATTGCAGTTTACTTCCGCCACAATTTCCTCAAGACAAACCTCTCATCACAGTCTTTCCACCGATAAGACATCACCTGGTGGACAAGCAAGGCCCCAATGTCACCTGTCCTTTACTACATAATGTAAGGAGACTTGGGAGATTTTGAGCGCTGGACTTAGGAATGTTGTAATTTAACCTTTCAATGACTGAGGTGTTTTTGTTTTTATAAAGTGGATCTGTGTGGTCTCCTGACACGTCTGTTTTAGTAATCTTATAAACCCTATAAAATCACAAATGTGCAGAATTTGTGTTTCAGACCACTGTGCAGTGCCTTTGAAGGCTATGTTCACACATCGCGTTTTTTTCAGCGTTTTTTTAATGCAAATTTTCAGCTGTGTTTTACAGTACAAGCAAAGTCTATGAGATTTCAGAAATCTCATGCTCACACCCTGGTTTTTGTATGATCAGTATTTTGTGATTTGCATTGTTTTTTGCTGAATAGAGCACGTCACTTCTTTCAGTGTATTTCACCCATTGAAAGTAATGTGTAGTGAAAAAACGCCTAGTGTGAACATAGCCTTACATCTAATTGACAATGGGGTGTTACCTTACTCCTTGTCCATGTCTAATCAGTTTGGACAGTAGGCATAATCACTACGACCAGGGGCCTGGCAGTGGCCAGTTGTCAATGTATCCACACATTTCCAGAAGATTGGCACAACGCAGAGGACCTGGGAAGAAGAGATGCCACGGTATTGTTAGTTCATAGGGAATACACCTCTTTATTTTGGTAGATGAGGTCTTTGTCAAACACATCTTCAGCAGAGGAGAACGAAATGAAAGGATTAATGTATGTGTTAATGACCCAGTTCTGCGTGTGCTCTACGTAAAATGTGGCTGCAGATGGATGTGCTGCATCGACACGTGAGGTTTGGGAGCCTCCTTACATCTAATGGGTGGGGGTCTTACATTGAGGTCCCCACTTCAGACATTTCTGATATTTCCAGTGAATTTTCCAAGGAAGTTTCAGATAAAAATACCATAAGAAAATGTGGTCAACCTTGTTTTAGTTTTTTTTTTTAATATATAAGATTTTTAGTTATAGTCTTTGTTATGTTCACATAGAAGACCGGTGGGTTTTTTCTTTTTTAGGAACAAAGTATATACAGTGGGGAAAGTAAGTATTGGATACACTGACGATTTTGCAAGTTTTCCCACCTACAAAGAATGGAGAGGGCTGTAATTTTTATCGTAGGTACACTTCACCTGTGAGAGACAGAATCTAAAAATAAAAAACAGAAAATAACATTTTATAATTTTTACATACTTATTTCATGCAATTATGCAAATTAATTATTTGATACAATAGAAAAACAGATCTTAATATTTGGTACGGAAACCTTTGTTTGCAATTACAGAGGTCAGACGTTTCCTGTAGTTCTTGACCAAGTTTGCAGACACTGCAGCAGGAATTTTGGACCACTCCTCCATACAGATCTTCTCCAGATCTTTCAAGTTTCGGGACTGTTGCTGGGTGCAGTTGTCCTGTCCCCTTTGCAGAAAAGCACCCCCAAAGTATAAGGTTTCCCCAGCATGCTTCTCAGTTGGGACGGTGTTCTTGGGGTTGTACTCATCCTTCTTCTTTCTCCAAACACGTCAAGTGGAGTTGATACCAAAAAGTCCTATTTTGGTCTCATCTGACCACATGACCCTCTCCCATGCCTCCTCTGGATCACCCAGATGGTCAATGGCGAACTTCAAACGGGCCTGGACATGTGCTGGCGTGAGCAGGGGACCTTGCGTGCCCTGCAGGAGTTTAATCCATGACGGCATAGTGTGTTACTAATGGTAATGTTTGAGACTGTAGTCTCGGCTCTCTTCAGGTCATTGACCAGGTCCTCCTGTGTAGTTCTGGGCTGATTCCTGACCTTTCTCAGAATCATCCTTATCCCACGGGTCGAGATCTTGCATGGAGCCCCAGACCGAGGAAGATTGACAGTCATCTTGTGTTTCTTCCGTTTTCTAATAATTGTGCCAACAGTTGTTGCTTTCTCACCAAGCTGCTTGCATATTGTCCTGTAGCCAATCCCAGCCTGGAGCAGGTCTACAATTTTGTCCCTGGTGTCCTTAGATAGCTCTTTGGTCTTAACCATGGTGGATAGGTTGGAGTGTGATTGATTGAGTGTGTGGACAGGTGTCTTTTATACAGGTAACGAGTTCAAACAGGTACAATAAATACAGGTGAGGAGTGCAGAGTAGGAGGGCTTCTGAAAGAAAAACTAACAGGTCTGTGAGAGCGAGATTTCTTGCTGGTTGGTAGGTGATCAAATACTTATTTCATGCAATGAAATGCGATTTAATTATTTAAAAATCATACAATGTGATTTTTTTTTTGGATTTTATTTTTAGATTCTGTCTCTCACAGTTGAAGTGTACCTATGATAAAAATGACAGACCTCTCCATTCTTTGTAGGTGGGAAAGCTTGCAAAATCGGCAGTGTATCAAATACTTATTTTCCCTACTGCGGGCGTGTATGTATATATATATATGTGTGTGTGTGTGTGTGTATGTACAGTACAGACCAAAAGTTTGGACACACCTCATTTAAAGATTTTTTATGTATTTTCATGACTATGAAAATTGTACATTCACACTGAAGGCATCAAAACTATGAATTAACACATGTGGAAATATATACTTAACAAAAAAGTGTGAAACAACTGAAAATATGTCTATATTCTAGGTTCTTCAAAGTAGCCACCTTTTGCTTTGATGACTGCTTTGCACACTCTTGGCATTCTCTTGATGCGCTTCAAGTGGTAGTCACCGGAAATGGTCTTCCAACAATCTTGAAGGAGTTCCCGGAGATGCTTAGCACTTGTAGGCCCTTTTGCCTTCACTCGGCGGTCCAGCTCACCCCAAACCATCTCGATTGGGTTCAGGTCTGGTGACTGTGGAGGCCAGGTCATCTGGCGTAGCACCCCATCACTCGCCTTCTTGGTCAAATAGCCCTTATACAGCCTGGAGGTGTGTTTGGGGTCATTGTCCTTTTGAAAAATAAATGATGGTCCAACTAAACGCAAACCGGATGGAATAGCATGCCGCTGCCAGATGCTGTGGTAGCCATGCTGGTTCAGTATGCCTTCAATTTTGAATAAATCTCCAACAGTGTCACCAGCAAAGCACCCCCACACCATCACTCCTCCTCCTCCATGCTTCACTGTGTGAACCAGGCATGTAGAGTCCATCCGTTCACCTTTTATGCATCGCACAAAGACACGGTGGTTGGAACCAAAGATCTCAAATTTGGACTCATCAGACCAAAGCACAGATTTCCACTGGTCTAATGTCCATTCCTTGTGTTCTTTAGCCCAAACAAGTCTCTTCTGCTTGTTGCCTGTCCTTAGCAGTGGTTTCCTAGCAGCTATTTTACCATGAAGGCCTGCTGCACAAAGTCTCCTCTTAACAGTTGTTGAAGAGATGTTTCTGCTGCTAGAACTCTGTGTGGCATTGACCTGGTCTCTAATCTGAGCTGCTGTTAACCTGCGATTTCTGAGGCTGGTGACTCGGATAAACTTATCCTCAGAAGCAGAGGTGACTCTTGGTCTTCCTTTCCTGGGGCAGTCCTCATGTGAGACAGTTTCTTTGTAGCGCTTGATGGTTTTTGCAACTGCACTTGGGGACGCTTTCAAAGTTTTCACAATTTTTCGGACTGACTGACCTTCATTTCTTAAAGTAATGATGGCCACTTGTTTTTCTTTACTTAGAATTTGTATGATGGCAAGAAAAAATCATCTAACAGTCTATTCAGTAGGACTATCAGTTGTGTATCCACCAGACTTCTGCACAACACAAGTGATGGTCCCAACCCCATTTATAAGGCAAGAAATCCCACTTATTAAACCTGACTGGGCACACCTGTGAAGTGAAAACCATTTCCGGTGACTACCTCTTGAAGCTCATCAAGAGAATGCCAAGAGTGTGCAAAGCAGCCATCAAAGCAAAAGGTGGCTACTTTGAAGAACCTAGAATATAAGACATATTTTCAGTTGTTTCACACGTTTTTGTTAAGTATATAATTCCACATGTGTTAATTCATAGTTTTGATGCCTTCAGTGTGAATGTACAATTTTCTTAGTCATGAAAATACAGATAAATCTTTAAATGAGAAGGTGTGTCCACCTTTTGGTCTGTACTGTATATATACACTGCTCAAAAAAATAAAGGGAACACTTAAACAACAGAATATAACTCCAAGTGCATCAAACTGTCCACTTAGGAAATGACACTGATTGACAATCAATTTCACATGCTGTTGTGCAAATGGAATAGACAATAGATGGAAATTATTGGCAATTATCAAGACACCCTCAAAGGATTGATTCTGCAGGTGGGGACCACAGACCACATCTCAGTACCAATGCTTTCTGGCAGATGTTTTGGTCACTTTTGAATGTTGGTTATGCTTTCACACTCGTGGTAGCATGAGACGGACTCTACAACCCACAGAAGTTGCTCAGGTAGTGCAGCTCATCCAGGATGGCACATCAGTGCGAGCTGTGGCAAGAAGGTTTGCTGTGTCTGTCAGCGTAGTGTCCAGAGGCTGGAGGTGCTACCAGGAGACAGGTCAGTACACCAGGAGACAAGGAGGGGGCCGTAGGAGGGCAACAACCCAGCAGCAGTACCGCTACCTCCGCCTTTGTGCAAGGAGGAACAGGGGGAGCACTGACAGAGCCCTGCAAAATGAACTCCAGCAGGCCACAAATGTTCATGTGTCTGCACAAACGGTTAGAAACCGACTCCATGAGGGTGGTATGAAGGCCCGACGTCCACAGATGGGGGTTGTGATCACATCCCAACATTGTGCAGGACGCTTGGCATTTGCCACAGAACACCAGGATTGGCAAAGTCGCCACTGGCGCCCTGTGCTCTTCACAGATGAAAGCAGGTTCACACTGAGCACATGTGACAGACATGACAGAGTCTGGAGACGCCGCGGAGAGCGATCTGCTGCCTGCAACATCCTTCAGCATGACCGGTTTGGCAGTGGGTCAGTAATGGTGTGGAGTGGCATTTCTTTGGAGGGCCGCACAGCCCTCCATGTGCTCGCCAGACGTAGCCTGACTGCCATTAGGTACCGAGATGAGATCCTCAGACCCCTTGTGAGACCATATGCTGGTGCGGTTGGCCCTGGGTTCCTCCTAATGCAGGACAATGCCAGACCTCATGTGGCTGGAGTGTGTCAGCAGTTCCTGCAAGATGAAGGCATTGAAGCTATGGACTGTCCCACCCGTTCCCCAGACCTGAATCCGATTGAGCACATCTGGGACATCATGTCTCGCTCCATCCACCAACGTCACGTTGCACCATAGACTTTCCAGAAGTTGGCGGATGATTTAGTCCAGGTCTGGGAGGAGATCCCACAGGAGACCACCTCATCAGGAGCATGCCCAGGCGTTGTAGGGAGGTCATACAGGCACGTGGAGGCCGCACACAATACTGAACCTCATTTTGACTTGTTTTAAGGACATTACATCAAAGTTGGATCAGCCTGTAGTGTGTTTTTCCACTTTAATTTTGGGGGTGGCTCCAAATCCAGGCCTCCATTAGTTAATAAATTTGATTTCCATTGATGATTTTTATGTGATTTTGTTGTCAGCACATTCAGCTTTGTACAGAACAAAGTATTCAATGAGAATATTTCATTCATTCAGATCTAGGATGTGTTATTTGAGTGTTCCCTTTATTTTTTTGAGCAGTGTATGTATATGTGTGTGTATATATATATAATTTTTTTTTATTTTTTTCAATACATATTTCACTTTGGAGCTGACATAAGTCATGGACATGGGCTCTGTATCATGATATGTCTCCAATTTAGCAAATCTAGATCATGAAAGTAACTCTGTGACCTGCCATGTTGTCACCCTGAGTAATATGCTATAGGTATCATTACTGAGTCATATAGTGATGAAGTGATTGACAGTTGCTCCTGCTTTCTATCGAGCATCTCTCCTGCTCTCTCTCTCGAGCGTCTCTCCTGCTCTCTCTCTCGAGCATCTCTCCTGCTCTCTCTCGAGCGTCTCTCCTGCTCTCTCTCTCTAGCTTCTCTCCTGCTCTTTCTCTCGAGCGTCTCTCCTGCTCTCTCTCTCTCGAGCGTCTCTCCTGCTCTCTCTCTCTCGAGCGTCTCTCCTGCTCTCTCTCTCGAGCGTCTCTCCTGCTCTCTCTCTCGAGCGTCTCTCCTGCTCTCTCTCTCGAGCGTCTCTCCTGCTCTCTCTCTCTCGAGCGTCTCTCCTGCTCTCTCTCGAGTGTCTCTCCTGCTCTCTCTCTCGAGCGTCTCTCCTGCTCTCTCTCTCGAGCTTCTCTCCTGCTCAATCTCTCGAGCGTCTCTCTCTCTCTCGAGCGTCTCTCCTGCTCTCTCTCTCTTGAGCGTCTCTCCTGCTCTCTCTCTCTCGAGCGTCTCTCTCTCTCTAGCGTCTCTCCTGCTCTCTCTCTCTCGAGCATCTCTCCTGCTCTCTCTCTCGAGCGTCTCTCCTGCTCTCTCTCTCGAGCGTCTCTCCTGCTCTCTCTCTCTCTCGAGCGTCTCTCCTGCTCTCTCTCTCGAGCGTCTCTCCTGCTCTCTCTCTCTCTCGAGCGCCTCTCCTGCTCTCTCTCTCGAGCGTCTCTCCTGCTCTCTCTCTCGAGCGTCTCTCCTGCTCTCTCTCTCGAACGTTTCTCCTGCTCTCTCTCTCGAGCGTCTCTCCTGCTCTCTCTCTCTCGAGCGTCTCTCCTGCTCTCTCTCTCTCGAGCGTCTCTCCTGCTCTCTCTCTCGAGCGTCTCTCCTGCGCTCTCTCTCTCAAGCGTCTCTCCTGCTCTCTCTCTCTCGAGCGTCTCTCCTGCTCTCTCTCTCTCGAGCGTCTCTCCTGCTCTCTCTCTCGAGCGTCTCTCCTGCTCTCTCTCTCTCGAGCGTCTCTCCTGCTCTCTCTCTCTCGAGCGTCTCTCCTGCTCTCTCTCTCTAGCGTCCCTCCTGCTCTCTCTCGAGCGTCTCTCCTGCTCTCTCTCTCTCGAGCGTCTTTCTAGCGTCTCTCCTGCTCTCTCTCTCTCGAGCGTCTCTCCTGCTCTCTCTCGAGCGTCTCTCCTGCTCTCTCTCTCTCGAGCGTCTCTCCTGCTCTCTCTCTCTAGCGTCCCTCCTGCTCTCTCTCGAGCGTCTCTCCTGCTCTCTCTCTCGAGCGTCTCTCCTGCTCTCTCTCTCGAGCGTCTCTCCTGATCTTGAGCGTCTCTCCTGCTCTCTCTCTCTCTCTCGAGCGTCTCTCCTGCTCTCTCTCTCTCGAGCGTCTTTCTAGCGTCTCTCCTGCTCTCTCTCTCGAGCGTCTCTCCTGCTCTCTCTCTCTCGAGCGTCTCTCCTGCTCTCTCTCTCGAGCGTCTCTCCTGCTCTCTCTCTTGAGCGTCTCTCCTGCTCTCTCTCTCTCTCGAGCGTCTCTCCTGATCTCGAGCATCTCTCCTGCTCTCTCTCTCTCTCGAGCGTCTTTCTAGCGTCTCTCCTGCTCTCTCTCTCTCGAGCGTCTTTCTAGCGTCTCTCCTGCTCTCTCCAGCCCTTGTCTGCTTGATCGCTGATACTGCCATACTTTGTAGTCTGTATACACTGTGTTCCAAATTATTATGCAAATATTATTTTCTCAGATTTTCCCAAATTACCTATATGAATTGCAGTCATTGTAATTTTCCAGTCAAATAACTATTAGAGTACAATTGAAAGGTTTTTGTACAAACTGCCTATGATAACAGTATATTTAAAAAAATAAAACACTCAAACTGCACTCAAAATGCATGTTCCAAATTATTATGCACAGCAGAGTTTTCAACCTTTTAATTTTAATAAAGAACAAAAAAATGGTCTTTTTTGAAATTATAAGCATTAGCAGGTTATTACACACTGAAATCAAACAGTTTTCAACTCAAAACTTTATTCTAGGTGATGTTACATTTGCACATAGGACCGCTTGTTCGAAAGGAGCTTCTGAACTCTCTCGTCCATTGAATTTGTCAGGTTTTGGATGGTTTCTGCTTCAATTGTTTTGCATGAGGACAGAATACCCTCCCAGAGCTGTTGCTTAGATGTGAACTGCCTCCCGCCATCATAGACACTCCTTTTGATGATGCTCCAGAGGTTCTCAATGGGGTTGAGGTCAGGGGAGCATGGGGGCCACACCATAAGTTTGTCCCCTTTTATGCCCATAGCAGCCAGAGATGCAGATGTGTTATGTGCAGCATGAGACGGGGCATTATCATGCATGAAAATGATCTTGCTGCGGAATGCACGGTTCTTCTTCTTGAACCATGGAAGCAAGTGCTGTTTGAGAAACTCAACATACATTATGGAGTTCATCTTTACCCCTTCAGGGATCCTAAAATGGCCGACAATCTCTCTCCCCATGATTCCAGCCCAAAACATTACTCCACCTCCTCCTTGTTGGCGCTGTAGCCGTGTTTGCATGGGGTGTCCATCAACCAGCCATCCTCCACTCCATCCATCTGGACCATCAAGATCATTTCATGCATGATAATGCACCGTCTCATGATGCACATAACACATCTGCATCTCTGGCTGCTATGGGCATAAAAGGGGACAAACTTATGGTGTGGCCCCCATGCTCCCCTGACCTCAACCCCATTCAGAACCTCTGGAGCATCATCAAAAGGAGTGTCTATGATGGCGGGAGGCAGTTCACATCTAAGCAACAGCTCTGGGAGGGTATTCTGTCCTCATGCACAACAATTAAAGCAGAAACCATCCAAAACCTGACAAATTCAATGGACGAGAGAGTTCAGAAGCTCCTTTCGAACAAGGGGTCCTATGTGCAAATGTAACATCACCTAGAATAAAGTTTTGAGTTGAAAACTGTTTGATTTCAGTTTGTAATAACCTGCTAATGCTTAGAATTTCAAAAATGACCATTTTTTTGTTCTTTATTAAAATGAAAAGGTTGAAAACTCTGCTGTGCATAATAATTTGGAACATGCATTTTGAGTGCAGTTTGAGTTTTTTATTTTTTAAAAAATATACTGTTATCATAAGCAGTTTGTACAAAAACCTTTCAATTGTACTCTAATAGTTATTGACTGGAAAATTACAATGACTGCAATTCATATAGGTAATTTGGGAAAATCTGAGAAAATATTATTTGCATAATAATTTGGAACACAGTGTATATGTACAATTTTAATATGATCAATAGAAATATGTAAATATATTATATATATACACACACTGCTCAAAAAATAAAGGGAACACTTAAACATCACAACTCCAAGTCAATAACACTTCTGTGAAATCTACCTGTCCAGTTATGAAGCAACACGGATTGTGAATCAATTTCTCCTGCTGTTGTGCAAATGGAGCAGACAACTGGTAGAAATGATAGGCAATTAGCCAGATACCCCCTATAAAGGAGTGGTTCTGCAGGTGGTGACCACAGACCATTTCTCTGTTCTCATTCTTTTTGGCTGATGTTTTGGTCACTTTTTCATTTTGCCATTGCTCTCACCCCTAGAGGTACATTAGCATTAGGCAGTGTCTACAGTACAACCCACAGAAGTTGCTCAGGTAGTGCCGTTCATCCAGGATGGCACATCAGTGCGAGCTGTGGCAAGAAGTGTAGCTGTGTCTGTCAGCACAGTGTCCAGAGCATGGAGCAGATACCAGGAGATGTGCAGGGAGCCATAGGAGGGCAACAACCCAGCAACAGGACCGTTACCTCCTCCTTTGTGCAAGGAGGAACAGGAGGAGCACTGCCAGAGCCCTGCAAAATGACCTCCAGCTGGCCACAAATGTGCATGTGTCTGCACAAACGGTTAGAAACCGACTCCATGAGGGTGGTATGAGGGCCCGATGTCCACAGATGGGGGTTGTGCTCACAGCCCAACACCGAGCAGGACGCTTGACATTTGCCACAGAACACCAGGATTGGCAAAGTCGCCACTGGTGCCCTCTGCTCTTCACAGATGAAAGCTCAGTATTGTGTGTGGCCTCCACGTGCCTGTATGACCTCCCTACAACGCCTGGGCATGCTCCTGATGAGGTTGCGGATGGTCTCCTGTGGGATCTCCTCCCAGACCTAGACTAAAGCATCAGCCAACTCCTGAACAGTCAGTGGTGCAACGCGACGTTGGTGGATGTGACTCGCCCCCTGGGCCGTGGGGTACTCGGATCCGGGCAGTAGGGGAACGATGGGAGTAGTAGTGGCAACCCGGTTTCGTGGCTCAGGGTGGTCAGGCCAGTGGTAGTCCGTTATGTGCTGATGTTTATGTCCGACTACGCCACCCGTGGATTTGCGGTTATTAGGAACCGCCGCTGCATGCCGACCGCTGGGGCTGATGAGGTGTGCAGCTAGGGTAGTGTGACTCCCCACGGGAAGAGTGCGGCCCCAGGGCAGTATAGTGGATGGTGGGAGTGATGGTGGTGAGAGTCCCAGTGCTGATAGTGCTGGAGAAGCAAGGAGCACACAGACAACAGGTTGCAGTCCAGGGTCTTTACTAGAACAGGTAAATTGACCCATAAACAGTCCCGGCTAGGAGGGGGACCTGGATGTCTGAGAGCAACGGGGAAATTGGCCCTGGTCAGGGTGAGGGTGTAGGCCTACCGTGCTTTCTGCGCTCCTTCTGGCTATCTCCTCCTGATAGGGTAACAGCCCACGTTTCCAAGCTTTCCGTGTATTCTCGCCTGTATGGCCTGCGACGTGGGTTCCTTTCTGCTCCCAGCCTTGTACGGCTTTACTGGTACCTTCTGTTGTGGCAGGGCCTCCAGGCTTCTTAGGCCAAGGAATATACAGTCCCCTGCGGACTGGTTCTCTGCTGGGGGATGTGGAATCCTCTCAGCCTCAGACACCAAAGTCTGGTAAATTAAGTCCTCTTTCTGCCAAGACAGGCTCTCTTCGCCTCTTGTCTCTGGCTTGTGGCTCTCCTCCTGCCACACTTCCTCTTAGGTGCAGTGCAACTGTCTGTCCCTGTTCTGCTCTGGGACAAGTCTCAATGCTGAGACAGGCCATCCAGTTCTCTCTAACCCTGCCCCCAGCACCAGCTTTTATAGGGGCAGCCTGCTCCCCCTACTGGCCTGAGACAGGAGGCATTGCATGCTAATGTTCCCCTGACTAGAGAACCTCCCCCTTGCTCTCAGACACAGCTTTAATACATTTTGTGGCATCCAGGCCAGGGTGACACATTCCCCCCTAGTGAAATTTAGTACTCCGGGACTAAACAATAAACAAAGACAATAAAACATTAATAGACATTAATAGACAGACGACGCACAAATTGAGTTCTTAAGGTCACAGTGTGGCCTGTGACCGGGTGTCCATATCACCAATACAACGGGGAGCCTTAACCAGGTGGGGGTCTGTCCTACCCCAAGTCCTTCACAGTCTTAGTTCATTCCTTGGTTAGGCTCCGAACGTAGTCCATACCAGGTCCCGGTTATAAAAAGTCCATAACCTGTGAGTCCTTACAGTAACTGCAAGAAACTGAAACACGGAATTACCAAACATGCATGTAACTTTGCAAACAATTCAACATTTGGCAACAAGGTTATTTACAATTTTAGTGCGCTCTATATTCTCCAGCGAGCGGGTATCAGCCCCTTTGTGCTCCTGGTTGACCTACGTAGCCCACTGTCTGGTGGTGGACCAACCTGGCTTTCCCCACTAGCGTTAGGGGTACAGCTACCAGCTGGGTGTACAGGTAGGGAAGGCAGCTGTCTGTGGGTCCTTTGGCTTACCGCAGGCATGGCAGGCTCACTGTCAGCAGAGGGTTGACTCTCCTGGGCTGCTGGTACAGGCTCTTCTGCCTCTGGAACCGCTTGCTCCTCTTCACCTTCCGGCTCTGGTGTTGGTTGTTGCTGTGCCGGTTGCAGGAAATGCAGGACGGGTACCACTATGGCATCATTTATGCGAGTCCAGGACTGAGGGAACTCTCCGAGAACGGTGCTGATCATTTCTTCCTTGTCCTCTGCGGGTTCAAGGTCACTCTGATCCTCTTCTGCACTACGGAGTTGCTCGGGGCATCTTTTGAGATGGTCTCTGGAGACGGTACTAGTGGTTTCTCCTCCGTCCTTGGTGATCACGCACACCTTCGGGTTGTCGTGATCAGACTGCAGTACGGTGTAGGGTTCCCTTTCCCACTGGTCGTCCAACTTGTGAAGCCTTCTTTTTCGCTTTAGGACTTGCTCACCAGGTTCTAGGGGACCAGCAGGGGCGTGTTGGTTGAAGAGTTTTTCTTGCCTCTCTCTCACCTGGGCCAGGCTCTTCTCCACAGTCTACTGCACCTTCTTGTACTGCAGTTGCCTTTCCGTATCCCAGTCCGCATCCGGGGAGGTGTCCTCAGGCGTTAGGACTCCCATCTCCAGGTCTATAGGCAGCTTACCCGGTCTGGGTCGCATCAGGTAAGCCGGGGTGCAGTTGGTAGCATTCACCGGGATATGATTGTATAAGTCTATCAGGTCCGGCAGTTTTTCTGGCCACAGGCTGCACTCCTCCAGGGGCAACGTCTTCAGGAGATCAATGACTATATTGTTCATCTTCTCACACATCCCGTTGGTTTGTGGGTGGTAAGGCGTTGTCCGAATCTTCTTACAGCCATAGAGGTTGCCGAACTTCTGGAAGATTTCAGCCTCGAACGCTGGACCCTGGTCTGTCAGGACCTGTTCCGGATACCCGTGTGGACGGCAGAAATATTGCTGGAAGGCTCTGGCCGCTGTTTGGGCTGTCAAGTCTTTTACTGGGACCACCACTAGAAAACGGGAATAGTGGTCCACGATTGTCAGGGCATAGATGTATCCTGACCGGCTGGGAGCCAATTTGACATGGTCCAGAGCTACCAGCTCAAGAGGCTGCGTGGTGACGATGGGCCTCAAGGGTGTCTTCTGGCTGGTGCGGTCCTTCCTCCTTAGGTGACAAGGGCCACAGTCTCTGCACCATTTTTCTACAGCTCCTCTCATGCCGACCCAAAAGAACCTTCCTCTTAGTAGGAACTCCAGTTTCTTCCAACCGAACCGATGTGTCCCGCTCTGTCATGGTAAGCCCCCAGGACCATAGCTGCATCCCGCCTTGGGACCACGACTTGCCAGGTCAGCTCGTGCGTCCGGTGGTTGACAATCCTTCTGCACAACTTGCCTTCGTAGAGGAACAGCTTGCTCTTCTCTTTCCATAGCTGCTTGGCTTCCTCTGGAGCATCCGGATCTATGCGGGCATCTTCCTGGGTCAGCAGATCTTTCACCAGGCGGATGGCAGGGTCACTATCTTGGGTCTCGGCCCAGCTGTGTTGAGGTAGGGGATTTATCATCACGGTTGTTAGATCCTCCTCCTTCACGCGGTGGGAGTATTGAGCAGCTCCATACCGGTGAAACGCGGGGAGTTCTACCTCCTCCAGCTCTTCTGGGTCTTCGTCACCTTCAGATAAGTGAGGCATCCTCGATAGGGCGTCAGCGTTGGCATTGGTTTTGCCGGCCCGGTACTTGATCAGTCATAGTTGGAGAGACGGGCCATCCACCGCTGTTCTAGGGCACCCAGTCTTGCATTGTCCAGGTGTGTCAACGGGTTGTTGTCCGTGTACACGGTGAACTTTGCGGAGGCCAGGTAATGCTTGAAGCGTTCCGTCACGGCCCACACCACCGCCAAGAATTCTAGCTTGAAGGAGCTGTAATTCTCCGGGTTCCTCTTGGTGGGTCTCAGCTTCCGGCTGGCGTACGCGATCACCCTTTCTCTGCCCTGTTGGTTTTGGAACAGTACGGCTCCCAGTCCCACATTACTGGCATCTGTGTGGAGAATGAAAGGCTGGCCATAATCAGGGTAGGCCAGGATCTCGTCCCCTGTGAGGGCCATCTTTAGCTGGCGGAAGGACTCCTCTTCCGGTTTATCCCACTTGAAGGGCGGCTTTTGGCTCCTGGACTTAGACTGTCCGATCAGGAGGTCCTGCATAGGAGCTGCCATCTTAGTGAACCCGGGGATGAACCTTCGGTAGTAGCCTACCAACCCGAGAAACTGTCTCACCTCTTTGATGTTCGAGGGGCTTGGCCAGCTCTTGATTGCCGTGACCTTGTCAGGGTCGGGGGCCACTCCTTCCGCGCTTACCACGTGCCCTAGGTACTGGTCCTTTGGTTTCAGCAGGTGACACTTCGATGGTTTCACCTTCAGGCCATAGCCTGCCAGGGCTTCGAACACCTCGGCCAGGTGCTTTAGGTGGTCCTCGTAGGTCTTCGAATAGACGATCACGTCGTCCAGGTAAAGGAGGACCGTCTCGAAGTTTCGGTGCCCTAGACATCATTCCATCAGCCTCTGGAAGGTCCCTGGTGCGTTGCAGAGCCCGAAGGGCATACAGTTGAACTCACTCAGTCCCATCGGGGTGGTGAAGGCAGTCTTCTCCTTGTCAGCCTCTGCCACAGGAACCTGCCAGTACCCGCTAGTAAGGTCCAAAGTAGAAAAGAAGTTAGCAGATTTTAGTGCGGCTAAAGACTCCTCTATTCTAGGCAGCGGATATGCGTCTTTGTGGGTGATACGGTTGATTTGTCTATAGTCCACGCACATTCTCATGGTGCCGTCTTTCTTTTTGACCAGAACCAAGGGGGCTGCCCAGGGGCTACAGCTGTCTCTAATAACCCCAGCTTCTTTCATCTCTCTTAGCATGCCCTTTGCGTTCTGATAATGTGCAGGGGGTACAGGTCTGTGCCTCTCTTTTATTGGTGGGTGGCTCCCTGTGGGGATGTGGTGTTCTATCCCTTTTACTCTGCCGAAGTCTAGCGGGTGCTTACTAAAGACTCTCTCGTACTCCTGTACCACCCGGTAGACTCCTTGTTTTTGGTGCAGGGGAGTGGAGTCAGCACCCACATGGAGTTTCTGGCACCAGTCCTCCTTTTGTTTCTGGGAGCCATTACCCTCCGCCTGAGGAGATGGAGGCAAGGGTTCCACGGCCCTGATAGCTTTGTGTTCGACAACAAACAGTTTGGCGAGTGTAGCGTACCTGGGTAAGTGTACTTCCCTCTCCCCAATGTTGAGGATGCGGACGGGCACCCTCCCATGACGGACATCAACCACCCCCCGGGCTGTCAAAATGGTGGGCCTGCTGTCTGAGTACACGGGTTCTACCATGGCTTGGTAGTCTCTACCTCTCAACCCGATTGCAGTCCGACACCAGATCATCATTTCACTTTTGGGAGGCATGGAAATGGGGAATGGGTCACTCAGTCTTACGCTACCGATCTCACCACCAGACAGTTCTACCTGCTGCCGTCTCATCAGGGCTTTTATCTCCTTGTTGAGGACTCTCTGTTGGCTGGAACTAGCATTCACCGCCACCTGTTGTAGAATTACAATTACCTCTGAAAGACAATTTTCAATTACGTTAGTACCCACAGTTATTTTAGGGTGACTTTCACGACGGTCAATGTCCACAATAATCACCCCCTGTGCCGGCAGTTCAACTTTACCAATTTTAATGGTCATCTCCTTGAACCCCATCTGCGGCACGGGTAAGCCATTACTGGCGATGATGCTCAAGTTATTGTCTGGATACCGTGTGATATCAGCATCAGTCCAATACTGCTTAAAAAGTACATAAGGGATAGTGGTTACTTGTGACCTATTATCCAGCAAGGCGCTCATGGGGATACCGTCCAGCACCATGGGTAAAACCGGGCGCCCCCCAACGTACTTATTACGCCAATTGTAAGGGCCTGGTGATCTTATGCCTGGGGGTTGGCCCTTTGCCCCAGGTTGGACCCTTTTAAATTACAGTACCTGGAAATGTGTCCGGGCTGGTTGCATCGATGGCAAATGGGCTGTCCATCCTCTGCGTAGCGGTCTGTGGGCCTCCCTCGGAACGACGGGATCCTCCTCTGTCGACGCCACGGGACATCCTCCGGACTTGAAGCCAGCTCGATGGGTCTTGACGGGTCCACTTGCAACGCCTGGACGGTCCTGGTCAACGCCGCGACGCTCCTGGTCAGCTCCTGGACTTGGTGGTGCAGGTCTTTCGACGGGGCTTGGTTCAGGGCCTGTGCATCAGCCCCCACGGGATCCATAGAGGAGGGCGCCGCCTCCTGGTGGTTGGTGAGAGCAGGGCGCCGGGGGTTTATAGCGCCACTGGTTGCAGATTCACGGAGCACCCTTATGGCCCTGTCCTTAAATTGGGCAAAGGTTAGGTCGGGGTTCTGAAAGAACATGAGACGCAGTTGGGCCCTGTGGGCGCTAGACAGCAGACCTTCTATGAATTGTTCTGTTAGCAGCTTATCCGTTTCCTGCACACTGCCAGGGTCAGTTTGTTGAATAGCCCTCAAGGCTTCCTGCAGATTTAGGGCATAGTCTCTGATGCTGTCCTGTGCCCGCTGCTTACATCCATAGAACCTCATTTTAATCTCAGCGGAGGTACGTGTGTCAAAGGTACCCCGCAGCCGGGCCAGAATACCCTTCACAGTCCTTTTATCCTCAGTGGGCCATGATTTTACCTCCCTTTGGGCTGCGCCAGTTAACTGCCCTGTCAATATGCTGACCTTCTTTTCCTCTGTCAGGGGGTAAACGTGGAACAAACTGTATAGCCTTTCCTTGAAGTCAGTTAGGGCATGGGGCTCCCCTGAGTATTTGGGCAGCCAGGCCGCTCCAGGGATGTAGGGCAGGGAAAAGGGCATCACCGCTGCTGCAGCTGCGTTGGTGGTAGTGGGCGCCTCTGTGTCCGACATCTTCCTCCCCCCTAGTTAAGCGTGGCCTACCTTCCGACGATCCTCTTCTGTAGGCCGCGGCTCCGCTGCTGCTGCTCTGGACGAGGACCTTGCGTCGCATCCTGATGACGTCAGCGTCGCTCTCTCTCCCTTCCAGGACCTTGCGCAGCGTCGGTGCGTGGGGCGGAGCTTCGGATCTCGCGCGGTTTTGAAGTCCACGCCCCTCTTCTTCCCGCGCGGCGTCCTGAAGATGGCGTCCGATGGCGAGAAACAGCTGCGGATGGCGGGAAGACGGTAGAAGACGGCGGGAAACAGTCCAAGATGGCATCTGATGGCGGGAATCGGCTCCGGATGGCGGGAAACGACTCCGGACGGCGGGAAACTTCGCCACAGGTAAGTTACAAAAGTCTTTTTCAGGCACGCAGTACCCGGTGGTTGCGGGCACGAAATCCTGCCGACTACGCCAAAGCTGACTCGCCGCTTGGGCCGTGGGGCACTCGGATCCGGGCAGTCTGGGAACGATGGGAGTAGTAGTGGCAACCCGGTTCCGTGGCTCAGGGTGGTCAGGCCAGTGGTAGTCCGTTATGTGCTATTGATTATGTCCGACTACGCCACCCGTGGATTGCGGTTATTAGGAACCGCCGCTGCATGCCGACCGCTGGGGCTGATGAGGTGTGCAGCTAGGGTAGTGTGACTCCCCACGGGAAGAGTGCGGCCCCAGGGCAGTATAGTGGATGGTGGGAGTGATGGTGGTGAGAGTCCCAGTGCTGATAGTGCTGGAGAAGCAAGGAGCACACAGACAACAGGTTGCAGTCCAGGGTCTTTACTAGAACAGGTAAATTGACCCATAAACAGTCCCGGCTAGGAGGGGGACCTGGATGTCTGAGAGCAACGGGGAAATTGGCCCTGGTCAGGGTAAGGGTGTAGGCCTACCGTGCTTTCTGCGCTCCTTCTGGCTATCTCCTCCTGATAGGGTAACAGCCCACGTTTCCAAGCTTTCTGTGTATTCTCGCCTGTATGGCCTGCGACGTGGGTTCCTTTCTGCTTCCAGCCTTGTACGGCTTTACTGGTCCCTTCTGTTGTGGCAGGGCCTCCAGGCTTCTTAGGCCAAGGAATATACAGTCCCCTGCGGACTGGTTCTCTGCTGGGGGATGTGGAATCCTCTCAGCCTCAGACACCAAAGTCTGGTAAATTAAGTCCTCTTTCTGCCAAGACAGGCTCTCTTCGCCTCTTGTCTCTGGCTTGTGGCTCTCCTCCTGCCACACTTCCTCTTAGGTGCAGTGCAACTGTCTGTCCCTGTTCTGCTCTGGGACAAGTCTCAATGCTGAGACAGGCCATCCAGTTCTCTCTAACCCTGCCCCCATCACCAGCTTTTATAGGGGCAGCCTGCTCCCCCTACTGGCTTGAGACAGGAGGCATTGCATGCTAATGTTCCCCTGACTAGAGAACCTCCCCCTTGCTCTCAGACACAGCTTTAATACATTTTGTGGCATCCAGGCCAGGGTGACACAGATGGAGCGAGACATGATGTCCCAGATGTGCTCAATCGGATTCAGGTCTGGGGAACGGGCGGGCCAGTCCATAGCTTCAATGCCTTCACCTTGCAGAAACTGCTGACACACTCCAGCCACATGAGGTCTGGCAATGTCCTGCATACTGCATAAGGGGCATAATGGGGGCATTACACTGTGTGGGGGCATAATACATACTACATAAGGGGCATAATGGGGGCATTAAACTTTTTGGGGCATCATACATACTGCATAAGGGGCATAATGGGGGCAATACACTGTGTGGGGGCATCATACATACTGCATAAGGGGCATAATGGGGGCATTACACTGTGTGAGGGGCATCATACATACTGCATAAGGGGCATAATGGGGGCATCATACATCCTGCATAAGGGGCATAATGGGGGCATTACATTGTGTGGTAGCATCATACATCTTGTATAAGGGGCATAATGGGGGCATTACACTGTGTGGGAGCATCATACATACTGCATGAGGGGCATAATGGTGGCATACACTGTGTGGTGCATCATACATACTGTATAAGGGGCATAATGGGGGCATTACACTGTGTGGGGCATCATATATACTGTATAAGGGGCATAATGGGGCATTACACTGTGTGGGGGCATCATACATACTGCATAAGGGGCATAATGGGGGCATTACACTGTGTGGGGGCATCATACATACTGCATAAGGAGCATAATGGGGGCATTACACTGTGTGGGGGCATCATGTATACTGCATAAGGGGCATAATGGGGGCATTACACTGTGTGGGGGCATCATGCATCCTGCATAAGGGGCATAATGGGGGCATTACACTGTGTGGGGGGCATCATACATCCTGCATAAGGGGCATAACACTGTGTGGGGGCATCATACATCCTGCATAAGGGGCATAATGGAGGCATTACACTGTGTGGGGGGCATCATACATACTGCATAAGGGGCATAATGGGGGCATTACACTGTGTGGGGGCATCATACATCCTGCATAAGGGGCATAATGGGGGCATTACACTGTGTGGGGGCATCATGCATCCTGCATAAGGGGCATAATGGTGGCATTACACTGTGTGGGGGCATCATACATACTGCATAAGGGGTATAATGGGGGCATTACACTGTGGGGGGCATCATGCATCCTACATAAGGGGCATAATGGGGGCATTACACTGTGTGGGGGCATCATACATACTGCATAAGGGGTATAATGGGGGCATTACACTGTGGGGGGCATCATGCATCCTACATAAGGGGCATAATGGGGGCATTACACTGTGTGGGGGCATCATACATTCTGTATAAGGGGCATAATGGGGGCATTACACTGTGGGGCCAGTAAAGGGGCCCTTTACTATGAGAACAATACGTTTCCTCCCTTCCTGTCTCCATAGTTGGGTCGTATGTATCTATTACAGGAAACAGAACAAAAACCTTATGATTCTTATAAAGGGGCAACACAAGACCCCAAAAGAGTCTCTGTGCTCAAGGGGTTAATGCCCCCTGCGCCCAGTAATGGGGGATCCCCACATACCTCCACCTGCAGAGCCGCCACCACATATATGGCTGCTCTGTGCGCACAGAAGCTGTGATGAGGTCACAGGAGGGGAAGAGTCAGGGGTCACATGATCAGGGGCCTCAGTGGATGCAGGACTCTGCTGTGCTGGTTGTCATGGTGCTGGATGAGCTGAAGTTTATGTGTGGGGTCAGGAGTAGTGTTGAGCGATACCTTCCGATATCGGGAAATATCATATCAGATTGGATAGGACCGATACCCAATATCGCCGATTCCGATACCGGAAACCAATGCAAGTCAATGGGACACTAATATCGGAAAGCCATCCCAGCGTGAGAGAATTCTCCTGATTGTTTAAAAGCCGGAGGGCGGTAAAAAGCCGCCGGCTTTTAAACAATCACACAGCCCCATACTGCTTCCCCGCAGCCTCCCACCCCGATCCTGCGCTCCCCCCGCCACCTCCCATCCCGATCGTAAGTTAGGACCGGGCGGGGAGCGCAGCACCAAGGAGCAGGGAGCGAAGGACCCGGGCGGGGAAGCCGGCAGTGAAAAGACTACACCGCCGGCTTTCCCGTTCTGTGCTGCGCTCTCCCGCCGGTCATTTCAAATGAACAGCTGAGGTATCAGGTGATGCTGATCAGCTGTTCATTTGAAGTAGCCGCGGTGCCCTCAGAGGGTTCATGTGAGTTCATGCTTCACTGCATGAACTCACATGAACTTTCCCACGGCCGCACAGGTCAGCCTCACCTCCCAGACCATCAGACCCATCATGATTGGTGTGTGCGCAGGTGTCTGTGCGATGTGTGCGGGTGTGTGCGCGATGTCTGCGGGTGTCTGCGTGCAGGCAGACATAGGCTAATGTGACACTACTACTCCCATCGGCCTATGTCTGTCCCCTGTCCACTTGTGCCAGCAGGATCAGCTCGATGGGAGCAGTAGCTATTTAAACTGCCCCATATGTTATTTTTGCCCCTATACATCTTTTATGTTTTTAGGCCCCCCATATATTTTTTTTGTTTTTGGTCCCCAATAAATTTTAAATACATTTTTCATTGGTGGCCAGTGGTTACCTAAAATAAATTAGTTCATACATTACCTGTCCCCGCCGATCGCCACCTAAAATAAAGTAAAAAATAAAAAACTACACCTATACTCACCTAGACACCTAATTCCCCGAAGCCATCGATCTCCTGTAATAAAATATAAAATAATAAACCACAACCTTATCCTTACCCCTCCGTAGTAGTCCACGAGTGTCCCACGAAGATCTCCAGTTTAGAGCAGCCACATAAAATGTGACCGCTCTAAACCACTGCCGCCGCTAGAATGACGGGGCCGTAAAGCAGCCCCATCATTGCATAAACCGGTGTCTAGGTGAGTATAGGTGTAGTTTTTTATTTTTTACTTTATTTTAGGTGGCGATCAGGTAATGTATGAACTAATTTATTTTAGGTAACCACTGGCCACCAATGAAAAATGTATTTAAAATTTATTGGGGACCAAAAACAAAAAAAATATATGGGGGCCTAAAAACATAAAAGATGTATAGGGGCAAAAATAACATATGGGGCAGTTTAAATAGCAGGATCAGGCTGATGGGAACTACTGCTCCCATCGAGCTGATCCTGCTGGCACGAGTGGACGGGGGACAGACATAGGCCGATGTGAGTAGTAGTGTCACATCGGCCTATGTCTGCCTGCACGCAGACACCCGCAGACATCGCGCACACACCCGCACACATCGCACAGACACCCGCGCACACTCCAATCATGATGGGTCTGATGGTCTGGGAGGTGAGGCTGACCTGTGCGGCCGTGGGAAAGTTCATGTGAGTTCATGCAGTGAAGCATGAACTCACATGAACCCTCTGAGGGCACCGCAGCTACTTCAAATGAACAGCTGATCAGCATCACCTGATACCTCAGCTGTTCATTTGAAGTAACCGGCGGGAGAGCGCAGCACAAAACGGGAAAGCCGGCGGTGAAGTCTTTTCCCTGCCGGCTTCCCCGCCTGGGTCCTTCGCTCCCTACTCCTTGGTGCTGCGCTCCCCGCCCGGTCCTAACTTACGATCGGGATGTGAGGTGGCGGGGGGAGCGCAGGATCGGGGTGGGAGGCTGCGGGGAAGCAGTATGGGGCTGTGTGATTGTTTAAAAGCCGGCGGCTTTTTACCGCCCGCCGGCTTTTAAACAATTAGGAGAATTCTCTCACGCTGGGATGGCATTCCGATATTAGCGTCCCATTGACTTGCATTGGTTTCCGGTATCGGAATCGGCGATATCCGATACTTTTTGGGTATCGGTCCGATCCAATCCGATCCGATATTTCCCGATATCGGAAGGTATCGCTCAACATTAAGTAATACATAAGAATAATATGTACTATGTCTGACCACTACAAACACTCATCTGAACTGGTCCAAGTGCTGTCAGGTTTTTTCACGGGCAGCACTTAGACAATACGGTCGTGTGAATATAGGCTTATGATGCATCTGGTAATAAACATGTTAAGGATGGGCCGCTACTCATGGGCCACTGCTGTGTGCTTGCCCCCCAGGCTAAAATGTGCCAGCCAGCCCCTGCTGCACCGGGTGCCAGAAAACCTAGATACACCTTTGGAATAGGTATCCTGCAAAGTAAGGATGGGGTTTGGTGTTTTTAAATGATTTTATTGACTCTGTGCATTTATATTTTGTATCAATAATATGATATGGTTATATATATCTTCTGGATATCAGGAGGGCTTATCCCTGTGCCTTGACTCTCTCCTTCTCCTTCGATGTCCTGTATAGGCCAAAAAAAACTACGCGTTTCGAGGACTCACAGTTCCTCTTCGTCAGCTTCTCGCTGGTAGTCAAACTGGTAACCTAATAAAGTCCAAACGCCCCCCACAAAGATAATACAACCAAAGAAATGGAGGAAGATCCAATACTAACAAGACGGTGCAAAAGGACATATGGAGGTGCAATAGAACTAAGATAGAATTCCAATAAGAATAGACTGTGTGTGAAAAAAATAATAATAAAAAAGACTTTGTTCAAACTTTCACAATTAGTTAAAAATGAATAAAAATTATATACTTATATTTCTGATGGCTATAAAAAACAGTCTGTTAATCAGTGTATATTACCAGGATAGTATAAATTCGGCACTTAGTACCATCCAGAGATAAAAAGGAAAAAATGAAGGAGAAAAATAAAAACATTATATAGTATCTCCAATAGGGGTATCAATGTATAGAAACAAATACATATATAAAATAGGTGGATTCAAAGGAATATATCCAAAAGACATATTATATTGATAAAATATAAGGAGGTTCATAAAAGTGCAATGTAAATGTTCAATTGGTACTGGGATAAAAAATACATACAGTATATACCGCTGCGAGTTGAAGGCATACAGCTGACTCTCGTGATTAAGGCCCTTCAGAGCCAAGCTATTTAATGTGAAGACCCATTTGGATTCCATCCGCGACATTAATCTCAGGTAATCACCTCCCCTCCATTTTCTGGGGACTAATGGGATCCCACAAAACTTAGTGTCCTTATAAGATTGGTTGTGGAACTTCCGGTAGTGCCGGGACAGTGGATACCCTTCAAAACCTTCATTCATGTTGATAAAGTGTTCCTTCAGCCTTTTGATAACTTGCGCTTTGTACAGACATCTCCTCCTGCCAAGGCATAAAAAGGGCGTGGCTTGGGGTGTGGATATGGGCGTGGCCAGACTACGCGTGCCGCATGGTTTCGCCCTCTTTCTAGTCCTCATAGGTTGGGGGTATGCTTGTACTGAGCAGATCTGGGATATCAGTGATTAGGTCCCATATTGTGCACTGTAAGGTCTGGAAAAGCTCCTTCTATCCGTCTCTGTAGCACCAGAGGAAGAACAGAGGGGAAAAGACAGGATTTTCTACATGTCGCGTTATGTAGATGTTCTGCAGATTTATCACAACCGTCCACAAGAAGAAACTGCCATCACAGAGCCGCCTTTAGCTGTTGGAAAAGTTTAACCTTAGTTTTGAATAGTTGCTATAGCCAACAAGGACTTTCTATTTATGCTGGGTCACATGATGCTGGTGCTGGGTGATGTCATGTGACGGAATGTTGTGGGTGATGATGTCACAGAGGGCGTTGTGATGTCACCCTTGGGGTATATAAGGGGGCTCCATCCACCTGGAGCTCATATCTCATTGGCCATATCTTGGTGCTGAGATACCCCCTGGAGACAATGAGGATCGCCATATTGTTTCTGTGCTGTACCCTGTTCTACCCTGTGAATTACCATAGGCTGCCGGTGAGTACCTGTCTATTATTACATATGGAGGACGTTTAGAATCAGCTGCGGCAGGGGAAGGGGATGGGGAGGGGGGTCCTGTAAGAATTTACCTGCGGGAATAAGAGGTTATGGCAGGGAAAGGAGCTTAGGAAGTGACAGTCAGAGGGGATATAAGTGTGGGGTGACCCCTCTGACTCCCACATTCCTGCCTTGTCCTTGTAGTGATTAATGACTTTGGTGTTGTCCCTTATATATCACTTTGCAGTCACCAGTGATCGCTCCGCACTGTGATCCTAAACTAGTCTCATTTACCTTTTTGCAAACGCCCAGAAGGGGAGGAGTGACATCACACCCATGTGAGCAGATCCCGCCCACTTTTACTGCAGTCGTAATGCGAGCTAGCTGTATTCTGTTTTCATGGAAATATCAGCAGCTGCTCCCCCTAGTGTTTACAAGATGAAAACATCAAAAGAGTTAAAATATTTTTTTCAGATTTTATACCATTAAAACCTTTTTAAATATATATGTGTATTTATATATAAATATAAATACTTTACAATTTTACAATTGTAAAAAAATTGCTGACACTTTCCCTTTAAAAGATCTAAAGACGTTCTGCTTCATGTGCCATTGTGACCAATCACAGCACAGATTATATTTTTTAAACTTTTCTTGAAAAACTGAAGCTGCTCCGTGATTGGAAATCATGTGGAAGGGTTCTCTTTTAGACATTTAGTTAGGTCCAAAGTATCAGTGACATGATGGATAGAACTGTGCAATGATGTCACAGAGGGCTTTGTGATGTCACCCCTGGGTATATTAGAAGCCTCGGCCCATCTGCAGCTTGTATCTCATTGACCATACCTTGGTGCTGAGAGACCTCTGGAGATGATGAGTATCATCCTATCATTTCTGTGCTTTACGTTGCTCTACCCCCCACATTACAGTACACTGAGGGCGAGTATGTTCTCATCAATATGGAGGTCACAAGGATCAGCTAATGAGAATATCGCCTCTTGCAGGACTTCTCATACTGGACACGTGACCGTCCGTCATATGAAAGTCCAACTGTAAATAATATTCCATGGACCCTGGAGGTGAATCCCAAACTTCTTCCTGATCTTCTCAATGGGATATTTCTGAAAGTTGCTTGATAATGTATCCATCACTGTATAATAACAAGGGCTCTCTGTTTGACTGGATTGGGTATAAATATACAGGACTTTATTATGTTTTTTTTCTTTATTATAGGATGACCCACTACCCGTGGATCTCAGAAGAAGCACCTATCAAGCTTCCATCAATCTTCCTCTTTGGCTCTTCCGTGGCGCAGTTTTTGTTGCGGTGATGACACTACTGACAATACTAGAGTATTTGGCCTTAAGTCTTGTCCTGAGCAAGTGGGCAATGTCTGAACCTGGTGAAACAATCAGAAAACTCCTGAGAACAAAACCATTCTGAAGGAACAAAGTGCTTGTAAGGAGCCGATTTGCATCCCTCAGATTCAGAAGCAAGACTCCAGGAGAACACCTGTCCTGCCCAATGGCAAATGTTCTACTCCATCCATGGCTCCTGCACCGCAGGATGCGAAAAAGGTTCCTAGTTGCAACTATAAAGTGGCGTTCAGTGATATTGTCTGGGTCAGAACGATCCCTCACAACAATATAGGAAGAAGAGCTCGAAGTTCAACGGAGCTTAAAGAGAGGTTACTGATTTTTCAGAGAAGCCAACAACCCAGAATTCCAGAGCCAAGAGCACCAGAACCTAGAACACCAGAACCTACCATGTCAGAACCTAGTATGTCAGAACCTAGAATGCCAGAGCCTGAAATGCCTACAACACCTCAACCCAAAATCAAGAGGAGAAGATGTTTCCTTAGATGTCTTAGAGGCGAGGAAGATTGAGAAGGCAACTGCTTGAACTTTCCCATTGCTCGTGTTTTCATCACAGGTTAGTCCTATACATGCTGTCTGATGGGCACCATCTTACTACATACAATGCAGCATTGCACCTGAAATCGCATGGATATTTTGTCACACACTTGCACTTTAGCACCTTATCATATGGCGCATATATCTATGAACGCTTTGCTAAGTATCACTGTCTAGTATGTGCTTCTGATGAACCTATTTTAGGAAAACGTGTCGAGGTTTGGCATACTATGTACTTGAGTTTGGCGTACTATGTGCTTGTTGGTAAATTCTATTGCCATCTATAATCTACTAGATATTATAATGTCTCTGGTGGGATGCCCCATGCCGAATTGTTGATAACTGACTATGAGCATTGTCCTCTATTTCTTATCTACTATGGTTACAGGTTGATGTGAAGAGAGCTGTGCCATTGGTAGCGATTTTTCTACTGATTTGTCAGTTATATTTATGTTAGTTTAGCAAATTTCTGCTTGTAGGGTCTAATGTTTTACCATAGTGTATGTTCTGTGAGCTAAATTGTCATACTTATGCACTAGATAGATTATAAATTGTGATGCTTATGTACAAGATAGATTATTAGTTTAATCGGTGATTTTTTAAATATTTTTTAGCATCAGGAGACTCAAGAATCGCATCTTACAGAAGACAAGAAGCCTAAATGCCGAAGGGTGATGACCTGTTGATGGCCCACAGCTGGAGGGTCATTACCTCTTGATGGCACAAAACTGGACAGAAGATAAAAACATTTGATGGCACACAGCCGGAGGGTGATGATCTATTGATGGCCATAGCCAGAGGGTCATCACCTGTTGATGGCACACAGCCGGAGGGTGATGACCTATTGATGACCATAGCCAGAGGGTCATTACCTGTTGATGGCACACAGCTGGAGGATGATGACCTATTGATGGCCATAGCCAGAGGGTCATTACCTGTTGATGGCACACAGCCGGACAGAGGATAATTACCTGTTGATGGCACACAGACGGATGGTCATTACCTGTTCATGGCGCACTGCCGGATGGTCATTACCTATTGATGGCACACAGCCGGAGGGTGATGACCAATTGATGGCCATAGCCAGAGGGTCATTACCTGTTGATGGTGCACTGCCGGATGGTTATTACCTGTTGATGGCACACAGCCGGATGGTCATTACCTGTTCATGGCACACTGCCGGATGGTCATTACCTGTTGATGGAACACAGCCGGAGGGTGATGACCTATTGATGGCCATAGCCAGAGGGTCATTACCTGTTGATGGCGCACTGCCGGATGGTCATTACCTGTTGATGGCACACAGCCGGACAGAGGATCATTAGCTGTTGATGGCACAAAGCCGGTCAGAGGATAAGATCTTTTGATTGCATACACCGGGTCCCTCCCTGATAACAGGGAACCCTGGGGAATACTCGTCATCTTGATCCCCCACTGACTAAATACTTGCTCCACCTCAGCCTACACCATCATGGAGGTCACTTCCACCTGTGTCCACTGTAAGGTTCGACTTTCTTTTATCATTTGAGCAGATTAATAAACATCATAAAGCTGTAAAACTATCGAGTAATTTATTATAAATTATTATAAAGAAATATAAAGTATAATAGATAGCTATAGAGGGCACAGAAGACGACTAACTATAGTAAGCATGGTATCGCCTGATATATACTGTATATTCTAGATGGCGCTATTACACTAAATACATCACAACCTCCAGGGTGATATTACCGTACAATGCGAGATCACTAATAATGGCCACAGATTATGAGAAAATGACCAGCTCCATAGTCCTGGAGTTATTATAAATGTCTCTAGTGTGAGGCAGGGACTGGACGAGTGTTGGAGGGAGGTATATTCCCCCAGGACGTCCTTTATGTATCCATGCTGTAGAATCTGCCGTATACTTCTGTTCTAGCAGTCAGACATTTCACTCTGCAAATCACAGGCTCAACATTGTGTAAAACTACCACCGTATATAAGAGCACTCAGAATAAAAACTAGCGGCATGCCGTGCACTGCCCACGTCATGTGTACGGGATACAGGACCTGCAGGACCTGGTACGGCCATTATAGTTGATAGATTAATGATACCTGTGCAGATGAAGGGAAAAAAATATGTGCAACAACAGGAGGAGAAAGTCTCAAAATGTAATTTGAAGAGTATAATAGAGAAATGGGAAACTTCTGGAGATGCAGATAAGTGGTACCAGGGCAAAACGTAAGTGCAGTCAGACATGGGAAAAGTGCAAATGATCGAGCGTAAAGGTTTGTTTAGTAGAAAAAATATTAAAACTTAGCTTTTATTAGCCATATAAAACACTGCTCCACAAAGAATACAGCAAATGTGCAACTATCATAGCTTACAGACCTACACGTTTCAACAAATCATGTCTTAATTATGGCCCTACTACTAGAATGACAAAAAGGCATATATATATATATATATATATATATATATATATATATATATATCCACGTGCCTGTATGACCTCCCTACAACGCCTGGGCATGCTCCTGATGAGGTTGCGGATGGTCTCCTGTGGGATCTCCTCCCAGACCTGAACTAAAGCATCCGCCAACTCCTGGACAGTCTGTGGTGCAACGTGACGTTGGCGGATGGAGCGAGACATGATGTCCCAGATGTGCTCAATCGGATTCAGGTCTGGGGAACGGGCGGGCCAGTCCATAGCTTCAATGCCTCCATCTTGCAGGAACTGCTGACACACTCCAGCCACATGAGGTCTGCCATTGTCCAGCATTATGAGGAACCTAGGGCCAACCGCACCAGCATATGGTCTCACAAGGGGTCTGAGGATCTCATCTCGGTACCTAATGGAAGTCAGGCTACCTCTGGCGAGCACATGGAGGGCTGTGCGGCTCTCCAAAGAAATGCCACCCCACACCATTACTCACCCACTGCCAAACCGGTCATGCTGAAGGATGTCACTCTCCACGGCGTCTCCAGACTCTGTCACGTCTGTCACATGTGCTCAGTGTGAACCTGCTTTCATCTACGAAGAGCACAGGGCGCGAGTGGCAACTTTGCCAATCCTGGTGTTCTGTGGCAAATGCCAAGCGTCCTGCATGGTGTTGGGCTGTGAGCACAACCCCTATCTGTGGACGTCGGGCCCTCATACCACCCTCATGGAGTTAGTATCTAACTGTTTGTGCAGACACATGCACATTTGTGGCCTGCTGGAGGTCATTTTGCAGGGCTCTGGCAGTGCTCCTCCTGTTCCTCCTTTCACAAAGGCGGAGGTAGCGGTCCTGCTGCTGGGTTGTTGCCCTCCTACGGCCCCCTCCACATCTCCTGGTGTACTGGCCTGTCTCCTGGTAGCGCCTCCAGCCTCTGGACACAGCCAACCTTCTTGCCACAGCTCGCATTGATGTGCCATCCTGGATGAGCTGCACTATCTGAGCAACTTCTGTGGGTTGTAGAGTCTGTCTCATGCTACCACGAGTGTGAAAGCACAACCATCATTCAAAAGTGACCAAAACATCAGCCAGAAAGCATTGGTACTGAGATGTGGTCTGTGGTCCCCACCTGCAGAACCACTCCTTTATTGAGGGTGTCTTGATAATTGCCAATAATTTCCATCTATCGTCTATTCCATTTGCACATCAGCATGTGAAATTGATTGTCAATCAGTGTTGCTTCCTAAGTGGACAGTTTGATTTCACAGAAGTTTGATTTACTTGGAGTTATATTCTGTTGTTTTAAGTGTTCCCTTTATTTTTGGAGCAGTTTATATAGATACATACAGTGAGTACGGAAAGTATTCAGACTCCTTTAAATTTTTCACTCTTTGTTTCATTGCAGCCATTTGATAAATTCTAAAAAGTTCATTTTTTTCTCATTAAAGTACACTCAGCACCCCATCTTGACTGAAAAAAACAGCAATATAGAATTTTTTTGCAAATTTATTAAAAAAGAAAAACTGAAATATCACATGGTCATAAGTATTCAGATCCTTTGCTCAGACACTCATATTTAAGTCACATGCTGTCCATTTCCTTGTGATCCTCCTTGAGATGGTTCTACTCCTTCAATGGAGTCCAAATGTGTTTAATTAAACTGATAGGACTTGATTTGGAAAGGCACACACCTGTCTATATAAGACCCCACAGCTCACACTACATGTCAGACCAAATGAGAATCATGAGCTCAAACGAACTGCCCAAGGAGCTCAGAGACCAAATTGTGGCAAGGCACAGATCTAGCCAAGGTTATAAAAGAATTTCTGCATTACCCAAGGTTCATAAGAGCACAGTGGCCTCCATAATCCTTAAATGGAAGAAGTTTGGGACCACCAGAAGTCTTCCTAGACCTGGCCGTCCAGCCAAACTGAGCAATCGTGGGAGAAGAGCCTTGGTGAGAGAGGTAAAGAAGAACCCCAAGATCACTGTGGCTGAGCTCCAGAGATGCAGTAGGGAGATGGGAGAAAGTTCCACATAGTCAACTATCACTGCAGCCCTTCCCCAGTTGGGCCTTTATGGCAGAGTGGCCAGATGGAAGCCTCTCCTCATATGAAAGCCCGCATAGAGTTTGCTCAAAAACACATGAAGGACTCCCAGACTATGAGAAATAAGATTCTCTGGTCTGATGAGACGAAGATAGAACTTTTTGGTGATAATTCTAAGTGGTATGTGTGGAGAAAACCAGGCACTGCTCATCACCTGCCTAATACAATCCCAACAGTGAAACATGGTGGTGGCAGTTGTTAGAACCCTCCTGTTAGTTTTTTCTATTTTGTGGTCATGTGACCTTCTGCCTATTTATTCCAGCTCCGCCCTTCAGGCTTTGCTGGACTTCAGTGTTACTTTGACTCTTAATCTAGCCAGGTGCTTTGTACCTACTGTATCTCTCTAGTTTGTTTGGTCCTTGGACCACTAAGTACTTTTGTCTGTTTGTCTTCTTCTGCTACTACTTCTGCCAGGAGGTGTCCAGTTTTGTCCCAGTCCTTAGTTCTTTTAGGGACCCCTCCCTTTAATCTATAGGTCTGTGTTCAGATTAGCCGCGGACATAGGCGGGTCTGTTTGCAAGGAACAGGTTGCCCGCTGCATCGTAAGGAATCAGCTTAGTCCTATTGTATGGACAGATTTCCTCTCTTTCCTTAGTTCTTGTAGCAGATCATAACAGCAGTATCATGCTATGGGTGTGTTTTTCAGCTGCAGGGACAGGACGACTGGTTGCAATTGAAGGAAACATGAATGCGGCCAAGTACAGAGATATCCTGGATGAAAACCTCTTCCAGAGTGCTCTGCACCTCAGACTTGGCCAAAGGTTCACCTTCCAACAAGACAATGACCCTAAGCACACAGCTAAAATAACAAAGGAGTGGCTTCAGAACAACTATGTGACCATTCTTGCCTGGCCCAGCCAGAGCCCTGACCTAAACCCAATTGAGCATCTTTGGAGAGACCTGAAAATGGCTGTCCACCAACGTTTCCCATTCATCCTGACGGAACTGGAGAGGATCTGCAAGGAAGAATGGCAGAGGATCCCAAAACGCTGGTGTGAAA
>NW_027363084.1:1877500-1947500 GCF_046119375.1 Phyllobates terribilis
GGACTCCTCCTGGTCCGGCTCTTCTGCTCCGCGCTCTTTATTTGGGCTTGTTGTTCCCGGACCCGCCTCTCTCTCCGCTCCTTCTCGAAGACCTCGAGCTGTTGCCGGCAGCACTCTGCACGCTCCGCTGCAGCTGCCCGGGTCTCCTGAGTGAACCCCATGAGATCTTCTCCGGTGGGGTCCCACTCAAACTGTGCCTCTTCTAGCGGGGGCGAGATCCTCTTTAGGGGCTTTGGAGCCGGGATCAGGGGTTCGCACATGGCCCTTGCTTTTTGCAGCTCCAGCTGGATGTATTCCTGGGGCCATACGAAGGGCTGCCCATCCGGGCACGTATGCTGGGCGAACAGGCTCTCACCCAGATGCGGCACTCTCGATGTTACGGGCGCTGTGGTGGTAGCGGCGCCCGGGTTGCCCTGGCCTTGCGACCAGGCTTGGGGCACTTTGAAGGTGAAGGGCACCGTAAGGACGGCGGCGCCCTGGGCTACTTGGCCCTGCGACCAGGCCGGAGGCTCCGCGGAGGTAGGGGGCGCTGTTGGTAATGCCGCGCCCGGGGGTACTAGGCCTTGCGACCAGGCTGGTGGTACTTCCTGCTTGGTCACGCTCGGGGTCGAGGCGTGTGACGTCACAGGCGTCGCGGCCGCGGCTTCCGGTTGAGGCCTAGTCTGCGGCGGTGACGTTGCGGTTACGGGCACGGCAGGGGGTACTTCGGGCTCTGCGACGGGGAGCTGGGGCAGGTAAGCGGTTTCCCGGTTTGGGGTAAAGACGTCCCCTTTACCTGCCTCCTTTCGTTCAGCTCCCTTCTCGGCGCCGTCTCCGGCCTTCAGTCCTCCTGCGCCATCCTCAGAGGCGGTCTGTCTCCTCATCTCGGGTGGCGTGCTCCGCTGACGGGTCTCGGTCTGCTGGGCCATCTCTCGGCTCCACTCCGCCAACGCCTCTCGCTGCACCCGGGCCATCCTCCGTGCGAGGCCCTCCAGCGCGGTCTGCGCACACTCCCGGTCTCGGGGGAGCTGTGCTAGGACCTCCACTAGGCCTAGTGGGGTCGTTGCTTCCAGCAGGCTCCTGACCAACGGGTCGGTGCTGCTCTGCTCTCCTTCCGTTGTCTCCAGCAGGCTCCTGGCCAGCGGGCCGGTGCTGCTCTGCTCTTCTTCCATCTCCGGGTAAGCTTTTTCTGGACTCAGCTCTAGGCTTCTTGTCTCCGGGTGCGCTCTCTCCAGACTGCTCCAGGCGACACCCATCTTTGCTCTCTTGTTCTCAGTCCTCCCACTTCGAGGGCGGTCCCGGGGCCACTTGGTGATTGTCAGCTCCAGGGGCAGTTCTTTCACGCTGACAGACACCTCTAGCATCACAGTCTCTGTTGGTGGGGGCGGTTTCCACTTTTGGCGCCATTTTCGGTCCTGGCCCACGATGGGAGGCGGCCTCTTGCCATCCTCTGGCACGCCCATAATGGCGTCCGCTCTGACAAGGCGGGAAACCTTTGGAAATGGCGGGAATCGTCTCCCAGTGGCGGGAAACTCTGCAGATGGCGGGAAAAAGCTGTTAATGGCGGACAACCGGCGGGAATCGATCTGTGATGGAGTCCGATGGCGGGGACCCTCCGGGACCGGCGAGAGACTTCTTTTTGAGGTAAACTTGTTCTTTTCTTCAGGCACGCAGTACCCGGGTGTTGCGGGCACGTAATCCTGCCGACTACGCCAAAGTTGACGCACCCCCTGGGCCATATTCTTTAGGGGAATACCCGGAGCCGGATCAGATGGGGGGTTGTAGTCTCCGAGTGGCTGTGACCCGGTCCGTGCCCAGGGTGTCAAGCTCAGTGTGTGGCAGTCCTTACTGATGTTACTAAAGTTCTTTATGTCGACTACGCCACCCGTTGTATTGCGGTCACTACGGCCGCCGCTGCTGCAGGGTCCACTGAGGCTGATGGTGTGTGCGCAGCTCAGGTAGTATAACCCCCAACGGGAGGGGTATAGCCTCAGGGGGTCAGGTGCAGAGGATGGTGGTTGTGGAAGTGCAGTGAAGATGGTAATGAGAGTCAGAGTCGGGTTGTGCAGTTCAGGGTTTGTTTACTTACTGCAGTTGTTCTTGTACCGGTCACTCCGGCCTTGAGTGACCACCCGAGCCGTGCTGCGTCCACCAGGTCCTGGACTCGGCCAACCCCCAAGTAGTTCCGGAGCGTGGTTCTGAGCTCCCTCTCTGTCTTGTCCTCGTCTCTGGCCTTCCCCACCAGGGATCCACCTATGTCCGGCTCCCTCGGGCCTCTTGGTGGTAAACCCTTGTCTCTGGGTTCCCTGACCCTATTCGTGGTCTGCCTTCCGGGTGGATATAGTGGGTGGTCGTGGCAGATCCTGCCCACGACCTCCGGTTCCTGGCTAAGGTGTGCTGTAGCCTCTGCCAGCTTGGGATCCGGTACCCAGTTGCCAACTCTTCACCCTCTGGTCTAATTTGGGCTCTCAGAGTTCCTTCTGTTTCCCCCTCTGGGTCTTTCTTTCTCCTCTCTCTTCTCTCTTGGCCTGGGGCTGCTCTGCTCTTCTGCTCTCTTCCTCTGACTCTGCAAAGACTGGCAGACTGACTGACTGACCAGCCTCCTACAAAGACTCCTCTGCAAAGACCCTGTCCTAAGATGGTTCCCACCTTTTATACTCCCTCTATGTGTGAGCTCAGGTGACCAGCACCCAATGAGCTCCTATCTTTACCCAGACTGCTCCCCCTATCTGCCCCTACACTACTGGGATGGTCCACCCCCCTCCCACTCCAGCCAAGGACAGACTCGGTCGTACCTGCACATTTCTAAGTGGGAGTACCGTTGGTCTGCCCTCCGGAAATGAGATGTGTGTAGTGCATGCAGCCTTCTGAGCTCAGTCCCACACTCCATCCTTACCCGGGAGTGGAATATCACACCTCTGGGTTGAGGTGCAATACCCCTGTAGCAGCCGAATCCTCAGGGTGCTACACACCCTTTTGAGCTAGTACAGCCGTGAGTCTTCTTGGGAATGATGCAACAAGTTTTTCACAGCTGGATTTGGGGATCCACTGCCATTCTTCCTTGCAGATCCTCTCCAGTTCCGTCAGGTTGGATGGTGAACGTTGGTGGACAGCCATTTTCAGGTCTCTCCAGAGATGCTCAATTGGGTTTAGGTCAGGGCTCTGGCTGGGCCAGTCAAGAATGGTCACAGAGTTGTTCTGAAGCCACTCCTTTGTTATTTTAGCTTTGTGCTTAGGGTCATTGTCTTGTTGGACGGTGAACCTTCGGCCAAGCCTGAGGTCCAGAGCACTCTGGAAGAAGTTTTCATCCAGGATATCTCTGTACTTGACTGCATTCATGTTTCCTTCAATTGCAACCAGTTGTCCTGTCCCTGCAGCTGAAAAACACCCCCATAGCATGATGCTGCCTCCATCATGTTTCACTGTTGGGATTGTATTGGGCAGGTGATGAGCAGTGCCTGGTTTTCTCCACACATACCGCTTAGAATTATCATCAAAAAATTCTATCTTCGTCTCATCAGACCAGAGAATTTTATTTTTCATAGTCTGGGAGTCCTTCATGTGTTTTTGAGCAAACTCTATGCGGGCTTTCATATGTCTTGCACTGAGGAGAGACTTCCATTGGGCCACTCTGCCATAAAGGCCCGACTGGTGGAGAGCTGCAGTGATAGTTGACTTTGTGGAACTTTCTCCTATCTCCCTACTGCATCTCTGGAGCTCAGCCACAGTGATCTTGGGGTTCTTCTTTACCTCTCTCACCAAGGCTATTCTCCCACAATTGCTCAGTTTGGCTGGACAGCCAGGTCTAGGAAGACTTCTAGTGGTCCCAAACTTCTTCCATTTAAGGATTATGGAGGCCACTGTGCTCTTAGGACCCTTGAGTAATGCATAAATTCTTTTGTAACCTTGGCCAGATCTGTGCCTTGCCACAATTCTGTCTCTGAGCTCCTTGGGCAGTTCCTTTGAGCTCATGATTCTCATTTGGTCTGACATGCACTGTGAGCTTTGAGGTCTTATATAGACAGGTGTGTGCCTTTCCAAATCAAGTCCTATCAGTTTAATTAAACACAGCTGGACTCCAATGAAGGAGTAGAACCATCTCAAGGAGGATCACAAGGAAATGGACAGCATGTGACATAAATATGAGTGTCTGAGCAAAGGGTCTGAATACTTATGACCATGTGATATTTCAGTTTTTGTTTTCTAAATAAATTTGCAAAAAATTTCTACATTTCTGTTTTAATCACACGCTGATGACCTATCTTATGAAAAGAGTCAAGTCCCAGACAACCGTCTTTTACTCTTTACTGCCATCTTCCCCATGTTTAGGGTGGATAGTGTAGGGCGCCCATTGTTCATACCCAGAATCTATGCCTGTTCCATGTGCAGGAGGTGTGAGTTGTATATATTACACAAAGGTCAACATTGGAGATGAACTCCAATCCTGACCGTTTTAACCCCTGTGATCAATAGTGACTTTATTAGTCAATAAAGACTCATTCAGACGTCCGTGGTAATCAGTCCATGCACGGACTTTCCCGACCCTAACGTGACTGCTTTATATATTTCTATGAAGCTGTAGACACTCCTGACCCGAGGGCATGTCATTCTGTACGGGCAGTTGGGGAGGAGCGTCAATGTTACTTTGTAACCGCACAGATTTATGTGTCATTTATGTCCATTTTATAGTATTGGGGTAATTCACCTGGGGGATCTAATAAATTCCAAATCATCAAATATTCTGAATTATTACATGTCCGTCATAAAGTATACAAACCTCCCTTGGATTGGTATATAGAGCCCAAAAACAAGCTGCTAATTCAAAATGTTATCAGGGTAATTTCCTAATTTTCTGCTCAGTTTCTTGCTTCTGATCTTGTAAAATTCCCCATTCCATTGCTGATCTGTGCCAGATTATCTGGTTCATTAACCCTCGACTGGTGAGGTGGGGTTTATGTCACGCAACTGGTGAGGTGGGGTTTCCTATACCCCAGTGTTTAGAAATCTCTTATTTTTACAGAAAATGCGAAGGTCACGTTTGTTTTAATCGTTTTCTTATTGGCGATTGATTGCATATGAGTGTAACAAATTTTTGACACCCACAAATGGATGGAAGCTAGTGAGACACGTATCCTCATACCAGCATTTTTCAATGAATGGCAGCCGAACAAAAATTCCCTGGGGTGTGGCGACCCCCACCTCACCAGTTGAGGGTTAAAGGGATTTTCCTTTAACCCGTTGGTGCAGCTGTTTTTTTTTTTTTTTTTTGTAACTGTGCACTAGTCACCTTCCTTGGGTCCAGCACAGGGTCTCTGCCACTGCTCCCAGTGTCTGTTACTGTCCTTTGGCCTCACGTCGACAGCGCTGCAACCAATAACTGAGATCAGCAGCTTTGCCCGAGTTAACGGCACTACTTGCTCAGAGTCACTGAACTCACTGACTGGCTGCAGCGCTGTCAATGTGACAAATAGCTGACACTCTGCATTAGACCCAGAGAGGGTGAGTAAAGTATTGCTTTAAAAAAGAAAAGAAAATTGTATTAAAAAAACTGTAGTGTAATTCTTTAGCATCTTCTATAAGTGCAGCATAAATGACTCTAATGCTATGTCCGTAAAGGACAGAGGCCCAATCTAATCTATACACACCAGCACACACACAACACAAGGGAGTTTACAAAAATATTCTAATTGCACATTACGGAATAAACTACTTTACATACGTACTTTGTACTGATATAGTCACAATTAGGGTAATATTGCTTGACAACATATTTTAAAATATCTTAAAACAAAAATCAATTTCTGCATATAAATTACAGCCAAAATATGCAACACAAAATAAAAAAATAGATCATGATTTTATTATACTCGTCACAAAAATAAGCAATGATGGCATCAATAAATAAACCATAAATAATATATATAAAAAAAACACACAAAACCCTTTGCAATCAAGGAGAACTCCCAAAAGACCTGCGGCTCCACCGTTGGGGTTTGCTCACACACAGCGCTTGTGCAGAATTTTTTTTTAAATCTTTGTACCATAAATAGCCACAAAATCTCATTCACATGTTGCATATTTGTTTATTGCCCCACGGTGCGTTCTCAATTCAGGAAGAAGCATGCACCTTTTCATGAACCGTGAGCGTCTGTCTGACTCCAGCACACCTCCTCATCAAGACCAATGTGAACAGCGCCGCTCTTGATGACTCTGGCCCCATCTCTTTTAGGATCATGTTGAGACTGGACAAAAGTAAGAGCTGCTCTATTTTTTGCCCTCATTCATTTCGAGGATTAGTGTCCCTTTAAGAGGCTTTCCCTTTCATTGTTTTTGGGAGTTCTACTTTTAAAAGGGTTGTCCTGGATTAGAAAATGAAAACTCTATTCCCCACCTTCCCCCGCAGACACGGCCCCATGTCTGTTACTGCGGCTCAGCCCCTACATCGCTGGGCTACCACCCCAGGCACAGATCATGGGAAGAAGACGCTGCTTCTGACTATCACGGACCTCACTTATAAGCTGCATCTTCAGAAGATTTTGGAATCTGCAGTTGGGAGGGACGGTCATTTTATGATGATCTTCCTATTACATCTAGTAGCTTTGTTCTTGTATTGTAGCACTACAAGCGCTTGTAAACTCGTCTAGAAAACCAATATGATATTGGTCACAATGAGCAGACAAGTCAAGAAGTGAGAACGATTATTCTGGTAAGATTATCCATGCAATTTACAAAAAAAACTAATAGCAGCTTCAATGAGCATTCAAGATGGCAGCCGTCCGCTATGCAGCAGGCAGACACGTAAAGGATGGCGGGGGGATACTACACAACATTGACTCTTACCATATTAGTACTAGCCCAGTAATGTGACGCTGAGACCCCACATGTAACTACCTTGCAGCACGAATATAAAAGGATCAGTACGTTTTCTGAAAACCAGTGTCGGAAGCACTTAGAGAGAACCCTATGGCTCTTAGCCCCCAGATAACATGCAAGGATTCAAGTACGCGGGACCCCGCTAATCCGCTGATGGGCCGGATATCTGCAACGTACAGAGCTGGAATTCCTACAGAAATACAAAAGTGACCAGTAAATTCTGGACTATAAATTCTTATTATCTGCTTTATTTGTATCTTATTTTTCCACCCCAATGTATTCTCAAAAAAGTGATGGGAAATGCAATGTGTAGGGCCATCCTATAGGGACCACAGCTGATTTTTCAATTTCTTTGGGGTTACTGCTCTACCTCACTTATATAAGTCAATAAGAAAGTCTCTCCCCACTATATTCTGGAGACCTACATAAAAGTGCCAAAGCTTTTTGTTTTTTTTTCTTTATTTCCTCCAATATTGTATTCATACAGGAATGCTTCCATTAAAGTTTGCAACATACTGTACTTTTTGGCATCTGTTTGAAGGATGGACCTATTTTGAAGTTCTGAAAAGTCTAATAGATCTGTACCGATACCGATTAATAATTAAAGGGGTTGTCCCGGACTTTAACATTGATGGCCTTTCTTTAAAGAGGTGGTCCACTACATTGTATAATGACCCCATCGATTTACACATGTTAACTAAATAAATGTTTTTGTAAATACCTCCTGCTTCCATATGTACCTGTGGGTGGCGCTATTGCTGACTTCTCAGTCTGCATCACGTGACCCCGGCTGCAGGTATTTAAAAGGTGTAATTTGATGGGGGCATTATACAATGTAGTGACCACCTCTTTAAGATAAGGCATCAATGTTTGATCAATTGGGGTGCTCATTAGCGGAGCTGCACTGCGGAGCTCTGTGGAGGGAATAGTGGCTGCGGCTGCGTACTACACATCTGCCCCCTAATGATTTGAATGGGTGGCCGATATGTAGTACTCCGTCAACAGAGCTCGGCACCTGAGCATTTCTGGTCACCGTTGACACAGGAACAGCTACAGCACGCACTATCAATCAGACATTGATGATCAAGTATAGGCCTTCAATAAAGTCTTGGACAGCCCCTTTAAAGTCTCCAAATGAGATTCTGAAGTTTTGTTTCATTGGCAGTCTATGTGGAAACAGTATAAAGTTACAGAAGATCGGACCGATGGTATACCATAGCACAAAACATTAGTCTTTAAGGGATTATTCAGCCATAGACATTGGGTCATGGTTTTAATCATGTGACGAAAATCACATTGTTTTACTGTAAATTGCTGTGGTCACAGGCCAAACAGTTTATGCTTGCGTCCTTTTTTTCGAACTTTTCTCGGCCAGGTGGCAAGAACCTTACATGTGATAGTCATGCCTAACATAACTAGGAGGTAGGGAATTAATACCCAATGTCAGATCCTGGATGACCACCATTAGTCTACCAGCAACTTACACAGAAGCAAAGCACATTCAGATCTTTCACACAGTGGACCTAAACCCGAAAACGATGTAAGTGTCCATATTTCCAGTACAGGGCACCTTTGTCAATGACAAACCTTAAATATACAAATATATTGGGACAGGATTCATGCTCCACGGACATGTGGTTTGAAATCATGAAAGGAAACAAAATGCATTATAAGGTTGGCTCTTAAAAAAAGATAACTGTTTCTGAATATTCCCGGAGGCTGCAGACACGCACTTAAGGCGTAGAGCCAATAAACGATGAACGAGCGCTCATAGGAATCATTTCAACATACGATTATTGGCCCATCTAACCAGGACCACAATCGGCAGACAAACTAGGAAAGCACCGTTTCATTGGGTGCGATACATTTTATGCATTCATTAAAATTCTTAACGGCAGCACATTACTCAGTGTAAACAGGAGACGTGCTGCTGATAACAGGATACCAGATTATTAGCGATCATTGTGTCCCCGTCATTGTTTCGTCAACCTGTGTATGCACTTTTCCAATTGTCAGTCGTTCAATTGCCTGGATCAGACCGACTATATAGGACATTAGTATCTGGTCTCCGCTGCACAAACTACCACTGATACATGTGAACAAAGTCGATATGTTTTTTTTTCCCCCAGTATATCCCTCCCAGCTTACATCACTCCCTATAAATAAATAGAAGCACTAATATAATAGCAAGTGGTTAATAAGACCTCTAAGCAGTCAGGAACACTGCTTCATCTGAATCGGGATCCTTCCCACTGTCCTCGCTGGGTAACGAGTCTCCACCACTCGGAGACCGGCAGCTCAAGTCCTCCACCCCAGATTCCTGGTCACTGTTAGCCGACAGGTCGGGGTCCGAGCTCTTCAAATGGTCCTGGGTTAGGATCAGGGCCGAGTCCTCCTCACCTTGGGATGAACTACGAGAGGGAAACAGCTTCAGGTTGGTGCTGTAATCTTGGGGCGTATTAGCCGGAGAGTGTTTGGTGATGCATATCTGGAAGTTGTGGATTTTTGGCTGGTCATTGAGATTCTTGTAGGTTTCATTTGACTCTCGAGTTTCCAGTTTTGTTAATCTCTAAAGGAAAAATTGTTAGACAAGAGCAAAAGTTACATTGGGTTAGGGCATGTTAATGTAACCTCTACATGCAAGTCGATCAGCAGTGGTTTAATGGTCTGTTTAGTAAGGCCGGCCGCACTTATGTTATCGTCAGCACATTTCTCGTTTACACAGGACAATGTGCTGCTAATGATAATTTTTAAACGTGCTCAAAAATTATCACACCAATGAATGCTTTGCCCCTCCATTGGATGTTTGATGGCCTGTTTAGGCAGCCAACAGTTGGGAATGAGGGAACGCTCCCTAACCCAATTATTGGCCTGCCTAAATGAACCTTTACTTGAAAACTTTATACCAATGAACAAACTTCTCTGGTGCCATAAGAAAGCCATAACGCCACAGTGCTCAGGCATTACTGACATTGAAAAGACACAAGGTAGAGACCCTGGTTACAGTGATGTGTCACTTAATGGTCTGATTGCTGTAGTTTTTATAAAATCACTATTTTATCAGCAAGCAGATTATCATTGGGGACTAGTAAACCTGCTGCCAGGTAGTCCTACATATTCATAAGCTCTGTACAACCCCGCCCCGATCACTGATTGGCAGCTTTCTGCAAATCTAGTATACACAAAGTGGCCAATCAGTGGTGTGGGCAGGGTTATACAGAGCTCATCAGTCAGAGAACTGCCAATCAGTGATGTGGGCGGGGTCTGCTGCAGATAACACAGTAATTTTATCAAAATGACAGCAGGTAGCCCAGTAAGTGACAGATTGTTGGAATCAGGGCCTCTGCCCCTATATTGCGCTGCACTCAGATGGGTAGCAAAAACCTGGTAACAGATTCCCTTTAATGGTGCTCTCTTCCAGTTATTGTGTTGGAGAACACCAAAGACGTAGGGCATCGGCTAAAAATGATTGCCTCTTTTTTATCTTGTGCAGGGTTTTTATATATAATCATTTAAAATTGTTTCTCAGTCACCATTAAAAGTTGAATTGGTTTACACTGAAACCTAAGCGGAGGTATAAACATCAAAAACATATAGGCCAGGAAGCTGGATTTTCAGTATTTCTACCACACCTTCTCCATGAACTCCATTTCCTCCTCCAGCTGCTGCGTCTCTTCTTTTACTGCCTGTAGAAAATCAGTGACTGACTGGCGAGGGTGCATTCCTTTCTCAAATCGGTTATAGAGGCCCCTCCAAAACCTTCCATGGTGAAAAATAAGTTTGAAGAGTTAGTATATGCACAAGTACAGAAGATTATCATCGAGCAATTCTCATGATATATGTTCTTAAGACGTGCTAGCTCATGGTACACACATGAAGGGCTAGCTCACAATGCTGGATATTCTCCCATGCCAGAGAATTGGGCCGATTATACTAATGACACTCTGCTTTAACTCTGAGTGTGATCCAATTTTCTCGCATGGAAGAATTGCAGCACAGGTGTGGAGAAGATGGAGGACTTAATTTTTCCATCTTCTCCATTGTCTCTGTGCACGTACATCAGACTGCACTCGGATAACATAGTATATTATTGGTCCGAGTGCTATCCGATAAAACATCACATAGCACTAGCACTCGGCCGTGTTACGTGGCAATGTGAGCGAGTCCTAATGAGTCCCTCAGTGGCTGATCTATGGCTGGTGACTTCAGATTAGTGAAAATATGTGGTGGCAAGTTGGGCCTCATTACTCGGACAGCACACTGACACATCCTATCCTTACACTATTCACATGTCCGTTCTGTTATTTTGCTGACTGATGGTCTGTATATAAACAGAGACATCCCCTACATTGACCTTATTTGCGGACATCCAAGTTGCATCCTACTGCTATTCTTCATTTTCACTGACTGGGTACTTGAAGAAGCTTGGGAAACCTCTGTCACGTTGTTTTTGCATATGGCAAAACCATTGATAAAAACGGACATGTGGACTAAATATGCCCGAAAATTGGATCTAACACACTTGCAAAATTGGTCTGTTTTGTACAGGCAAACAAAAAAAAAACAGCTTTTGCCTGGATTCACACGTGTGTTTTGCGGTCTGAGTATGCTTCAATGCAAAGACTGGCTTCAGGTCTCCTGACCCAAACTCGACTTTATATTATGCATTTATATAGAAAGTTCCAGATCAGGGACATCCGCATGCCCTATTAAAGGGGTTGTACCAAGTATATAAGTAATCCCCTATCAACGGGATTTAGGAATTGATCGCTAGGGGTCAGTTCCACAGAGAATGAATGGAGTAGAGATGTACATGCTCCCCCTCTGCTCTGTTCAAAGCTTGCTCTACAGAACCTCCTGGGGATTGTTGGGGGTCCCAGCGGTCTGACCCCCAAAGATCAATACTTTATCGCAGTCTAAATATGTGCAAAATGAATCACCGTGTCACAAGCTGTCATAGATGTCAGTAAATCTGTCTAAAGTGAATTGATTTGTGCCAGGCAGAAGATAGAACTGACGAGTGAGCTCTGACGCAACCCCTAAATGTAGACCATGGTTACAAGTGGGAAGAGTGTTGGGCCTTGGATTTCACCACTGAAGGACACATTGGGCTCATGATACGTCACCCCGCTTCTTTCACCTGTAAAGTTAGGGTTGATGTTTCTATATATGAATGATAAGTATATGGTGTGTTAGAGTTCTGCTGCTTTATTCAGTGCAGAGGAGGAATCAGAATAACCTCTTACCTGAAGTGGCATGGAGTGGTGTGTGGTCTCAGAGTTCCTTGGGTCTGACTGTGATCTGCTCTGTACAGAGGGTTCATGTAATCCAACCGCTGCTTCCACAGGTAAGACCAGAGGGAGTAGGTCCTCTCCTGAATTCTGGAAGATGATGATTGCATCACTGATATATTGAGATTATGAGAGCTGCAAGTATACCCGTCACCACTGCAACCTGCACTAACACTAAGGGCTCATTCAGACGGACATTTTTTGTGTACGAGTCCTATTTGTGTTATTTCCAGATACGACTTGTACCTAGAAGAGTGAATGGGGCCATTCACATATCTGTGATTGTTTGAGAGACGGAAAATCGTGGCAAAATGTACGATAGTACGATAGTTATCTGAGTGTCAGGTCAAAATTAACAATGCACATCCATGGGTCAGTGAAAAAAAAAAAATCGGCCAACAATTAATTGCCATCTGAGCGCTGTCCAGTTTTCCAGGTCTGTTTGATGGAAAAAGATGAAGAAACTGAAGCTCAGGCCAAACTCTAATGATAAAAACTGACACTGACCAAACTGGTGAAACTGTGCCTGATTCTCTTATATGAATGAGCCACAAGTTCTATAGCTTTCAGTGTTTCCTTGCATAGTAGCTGTGTAGCTTCATAGTCAAAATTGGAAAATCCGTTTCCAAAAAGTAGATGGAAAGATGCACTGAACTGCTTGGCCCCACCACGGTGCACCGAGCGCCTGTACTTGATTTGAACAGTCCTTCTGTACTGACAGTCCCTTTACAGCAGTGTTCCCCAACTCCAGTCCTCAGGACCCACCAACAGATCATGTTTTCAGGATTTCCTTAGTATTGCACAGCTGATGGAATTATTGCCTGTGCAGGTGATGCAATTATCAGCTGTGCAATACTAAGGAAATCCTGAAAACATGGCCTGTTGGTGGGTCCTGAGGACTGGAGTTGAGAACCACTGCTGTAAAGGGTTAGGAGATAACTTTCTGAATCCAGGAGGTCTGACCGATGGGACTTTTAGCGATGCTGAGAATGGGGCTCTTCAGTGATCAGCAGAAGGCCTCATTCACATGTACAGGTTTAAACAGGTATGTGAAAAAATGGTATCAGTGTGTCCATTTTTACCATCATTGTGTTATCAGTGTTCTTCTCGTATGGATAAATATGTTATAAAGTTTCTCCTATGCTTTGTAATGTTAAAGAAGTTGTCCAGTACTTTATATTACTCCCCCCCCAATGTATCCCCCCGGGGCCCCTAAGACTTTGCTGATAATGCCTGTGAGCTTCGCTATCGGTGGCCGCTCACAGGCATCACGTGACCCCACACTGATGTCACGACAAGTGAGGCGTGACTCAGCGCTGGGGTCCCTACGGTGGCTGCTGGGTTGTGGGCAGGGTTACACCTCCTCCCCATGCGTCACTCCCAGCATCTACCGCGCTTTCCCAATGAATGGGGAGAGGCAGAGCGTGCGGTGGATGCCGGGTGTGATGTGGGGGGGGTAACCCCACCCACAGTCTGGCATCCACCTGGAACGTGGAAGACAGAGACCCCCGGCTGCTGCCAGCGACATTGGCGGGGGTCACGTGATGCCTGTGAGCGGCCAGTGATAGCGCCACTCACAGGCATTATCTGCAACGGTAGGTAATTACAAAAATCCTTAGGGGTCTCGGGGAGACACATTGGGGGGGGGGTAATATAAAGTACTGGACAACCCCTTTAATCTCGGACAGCACCATGATGCCATCCGTGGGCTGTCTATGTTCTTCATGGACCCATAGACTTGTATAGGTCTTTTTCATCTGTGATATTGGAAGAAAAAACAGACATGTCTCCGTGAGTTTTGCACAGACACATAGTCCATGAAAATCCACAGGCATGTGAATAGCATTAGCATTAACACGTACATGTGGATACGGATGTCTGAATGAGGCCTCAATGAGAGCTTGATATTTTAAGAATATCTCTTTAAAGCCATGATCCTCTAGTTACAAGGATGTATCTCATGTCCTTGGCTACTGACCTGCAGGTTAGGACATTTTGTGACTGGGAAAGAAGATCTACAAGATTTTAACATTACTCAGGACAGAGAATATCTTCAAGAAGTATCTTCTAGTGGACCATTGGTTACATCAGGAACTGTGCAATTCTTAAATCCATGTACCTGTAGCACCCTGAGGATTCGGCTGCTACAGGGGTATTGCACCTCAACCCAGAGGTGTGATATTCCACTCCCGGGTAAGGATGGAGTGTGAAACTGAGCCCAGAGAGCTGCATGCACTACACACATCCCATTTCCGGAGGGCAGACCAACGGTACTCCCACTTAGAAATGTGCAGGTACGACCGAGTCTGTCCTTGGCTGGAGTGGGAGGGGGGTGGAACATCCCAAGTAGTGTAGGGGCAGATAGGGGGAGCAGTCTGGGTAAAGCTAGGAGCTCATTGGGTGCTGGTCACCTGAGCTCACACATAGAGGGAGTATAAAAGGTGGGAACCATCTAAGATCAGGGTCAGTCAGCCAGTCTTTGCAGAGAAGTCAGAGGAAGAGAGCAGAAGAGCAGAGCAGCCCCAGGCCCAAAAGAGAGAGAGAGAGGAGAGAAAGAAAGACCCAGAGGGGGAGACAGAAGGAACTCTGAGAACCCAAGTACAACCCCAGGGTGAAGAGTTGGCAACAGGGTACCGGATCCCAAACTGGTGGGGGCTAAAGCATACCTCAGCCAGAGACCGGAGGCCGTGGGCAGGATCTGCCACGGCCACCCACCACATCCACCCTGAAGGCAAACCACGTGTAGGGTCAGGGAACCCAAGGCCAAGGGTCTCCCAACAGAAGGCCCGAGGGAGCTGGACCTAGGTGGATCCCTGGTGGGGACGGCCAGAAGAAAGGACAAGAAGGAGGGCTCAGGGACACGCTCCGGACTTGCTTGGGGGTTGGCTGAATCCAGGACCTGGTGGACGCAGCACGGCTCGGGTGGTCACTCAAGGCCGGAGTGACCGGAATATCTGCAGTAAGTAAACACCCTGAACTGCACAACCCGACTCTGTCTTTAATTATCATCTACGCTGCACCACCACAACCCCAATCCTCTGCACCTGACCCCCTGAGGCCATACCCCTCCCGTTGGGGGTTATACTATCTAAAGCTGCACCAACACCATCAGCCTCAGCGGACCCTGCTGCAGCGGCGGCCGTAGTGACCGCAATCCAACGGGTGGCGTAGTCGACATAAAGAACTTTAGTAACATCAGTAAGGACTGCCACACACTGAGCTTGACACCCTGGGCACGGACCGGGTCACAGCCACTCGGAGACTACAACCCCCATCTGATCCGGCTCCGGGTATTCCCCTAAAGAATATGGCCCAGGGGGCGCGTCAACTTTGGCGTAGTCGGCAGGATCACGTGCCCGCAACACCCGGGTACTGCGTGCCTGAAGAAAAGAACAAGTTTACCTCAAAAAGAAGTCTCCTGCCGGTTCCGGAGGGTCCCCGCCATCGGACTCCATCACAGATCGATTCCCGCCGGTTGTCCGCCATTAACAGCTTTTTCCCGCCATCTGCAGAGTTTCCCGCCACTGGGAGACGATTCCCGCCATTTCCGAAGATTTCCCGCCTTGGAAGAGCGGACGCCATTATGGGCGTGCCAGAGGATGGCAAGAGGCCGCCTCCCATCGTGGGCCAGGACCGAAAATGGCGCCAAAAGTGGAAACCGCCCCCACCAACAGAGACTGTGATGCTAGAGGTGTCTGTCAGCGTGAAAGAACTGCCCCTGGAGCTGACAATCACCAAGTGGCCCCGGGACCGCCCTCGAAGTGGGAGGACTGAGAACAAGAGAGCAAAGATGGGTGTCGTCTGGAGCAGTCTGGAGAGAGCGCACCCGGAGACAAGAAGCCTAGAGCTGAGTCCAGAAGAAGCTTACCCGGAGATGGAAGAAGAGCAGAGCAGCACCGGCCCGCTGGCCAGGAGCCTGCTGGAGACAACGGAAGGAGAGCAGAGCAGCACCGACCCGTTGGTCAGGAGCCTGCTGGAAGCAACGACCCCACTAGGCCTAGTGGAGGTCCTAGCACAGCTCCCCCGAGACCGGGAGTGTGCGCAGACCGCGCTGGAGGGCCTCGCAAGGAGGATGGCCCGGGTGCAGCGAGAGACGTTGGCGGAGTGGAGCCGTGAGATGGCCCAGCAGACCGAGACTCGTCAGCGGCGCACGCCACCCAAGATGAGGAGACAGACCGCCTCTGAGGATGGCGCAGGAGGACTGAAGGCCGGAGACGGCGCTGAGAAGGGAGCCGAACGAAAGGAGGCAGGTAAAGGGGACGTCTTTACCTCAAACCGGGAAACCGCTTGCCTGCCCCAGCTCCCCGTCGCAGAGCCCGAAGTGCCCCCTGCCGTGCCCGTAACCGCAACGTCACCGCCACAGACTAGGCCTCAACCGGAAGCCGCGGCCGCGACCCCTGTGACGTCACACGCCTCGACCCCGAGCGTGACCAAGCAGGAAGTACCACCAGCCTGGTCGCAAGGCCTAGTACCCCAGGGCGCCGCAATACCAACAGCGCCCCCTACCTCCGCGGAGCCCCCGGCCTGGTCGCAGGGCCAAGTAGCCCAGGGCGCCGCCGTCCTTACGGTGCCCTTCACTTTCCAGGTGCCCCAGGCCTGGCCGCAAGGCTTGGGCAAACCGGGCGCCACCTCCACCGCGCCCATAAGACCAAGAGTGCCGCATCTGGGAGAAGACCTGTTCGCCCAACATACGTGCCCGGATGGGCAGCCCTTCGCATGGCCCCAAGAATACATCCAGCTGGAGCTGCAAAAAGCAAGGGCCATGTCTGAACCCCTGATCCCGGCTCCAAAGCCCGTAAAAAGGATCTCGCCCCCGCTAGAAGAGGCCCAGTTTGAGTGGGACCCCACCGGAGAAGATCTCATGGGGTTCACTCAAGAGACTCGGGCAGCCGCAGCGGAGCGTGCTGAGTGCTGCCGCCAGCAGCTCGAGGTCTTCGAGAGGGAGCGGAGAGAGAGGCGGGTCCGGGAACAGCAAGCTCAAATAAGGAGCGCGGAGCAGAAGAGCCGGGCCAGAAGAGACCCCCGTGCAGCGCATAGTCCCCGCACCACCGGGACTGTGATCAAGTTTAATATGCAGCATGGGTGGGGCTTCATCCGAGACCACCGCACCCCAGGCGACGTCTTCGTGACCAGGAGAGACGTTGAGTCCCACCTACCGGAGGGACACAGAGGTCGTGACCTTTACATCGGGGACGAGGTCACCTTCACCCGGCACAAGTGTGCCAAAGGACCCTACGCCCTCCATGTGCATCGCTTGACGGAGGAGGAGCTGCGGTGCGAAGAGGAGGAGCAAGAGGACCCGGACGGGTCTGAAACAAGAACTGAAACTGTCCACAAAGAGAGAACAGGAGGACGTCGTCGTTAAGTACGGCAGAGTAGAAGCTGTACATAGTTGCCCGTCGGGGTACCAAGAACTGTTGCTGCTTATATAGTCCCCGTTGGGACCAGCGTGTGTGAACTGTTACCCGTGAGTCCCCTATCCATTACCAGGCTGAGGACTGTGAACAGCCATTCCTAAATCCTAATACCTGGCCGAGGACTGAGAGAGGCCATATCCCTTGTAAATAGTTGCGCGTCCTAAAGCGCCCCCTACTGGTTTTACAGGAAAACCATTTCCAAGAAAAGGAACTGTTGCACTTAACCCGGTCACACGTTGCACAGTGACCGGAGGAGGAGCTAGAAGCAAGAGAAGTCTACGAGAATGTTATTGATGAAAAAGTTTTATTGTTGATGTTTTATATGTTTTATATGCGATGTTATTATGAAAAATTGTATGTTTTGTGGTGTTTTGTCTTTTACAGCCCGAGGACGTGCTGTGATTTACCAGGGGGGAATGTAGCACCCTGAGGATTCGGCTGCTACAGGGGTATTGCACCTCAACCCAGAGGTGTGATATTCCACTCCCGGGTAAGGATGGAGTGTGAAACTGAGCCCAGAGAGCTGCATGCACTACACACATCCCATTTCCGGAGGGCAGACCAACGGTACTCCCACTTAGAAATGTGCAGGTACGACCGAGTCTGTCCTTGGCTGGAGTGGGAGGGGGGTGGAACATCCCAAGTAGTGTAGGGGCAGATAGGGGGAGCAGTCTGGGTAAAGCTAGGAGCTCATTGGGTGCTGGTCACCTGAGCTCACACATAGAGGGAGTATAAAAGGTGGGAACCATCTAAGATCAGGGTCAGTCAGCCAGTCTTTGCAGAGAAGTCAGAGGAAGAGAGCAGAAGAGCAGAGCAGCCCCAGGCCCAAAAGAGAGAGAGAGAGGAGAGAAAGAAAGACCCAGAGGGGGAGACAGAAGGAACTCTGAGAACCCAAGTACAACCCCAGGGTGAAGAGTTGGCAACAGGGTACCGGATCCCAAACTGGTGGGGGCTAAAGCATACCTCAGCCAGAGACCGGAGGCCGTGGGCAGGATCTGCCACGGCCACCCACCACATCCACCCTGAAGGCAAACCACGTGTAGGGTCAGGGAACCCAAGGCCAAGGGTCTCCCAACAGAAGGCCCGAGGGAGCTGGACCTAGGTGGATCCCTGGTGGGGACGGCCAGAAGAAAGGACAAGAAGGAGGGCTCAGGGACACGCTCCGGACTTGCTTGGGGGTTGGCTGAATCCAGGACCTGGTGGACGCAGCACGGCTCGGGTGGTCACTCAAGGCCGGAGTGACCGGAATATCTGCAGTAAGTAAACACCCTGAACTGCACAACCCGACTCTGTCTTTAATTATCATCTACGCTGCACCACCACAACCCCCATCCTCTGCACCTGACCCCCTGAGGCCATACCCCTCCCGTTGGGGGTTATACTATCTAAAGCTGCACCAACACCATCAGCCTCAGCGTACCCTGCTGCAGCGGCGGCCGTAGTGACCGCAATCCAACGGGTGGCGTAGTCGACATAAAGAACTTTAGTAACATCAGTAAGGACTGCCACACACTGAGCTTGACACCCTGGGCACGGACCGGGTCACAGCCACTCGGAGACTACAACCCCCATCTGATCCGGCTCCGGGTATTCCCCTAAAGAATATGGCCCAGGGGGCGCGTCATACCCATCTTATTTTATTATTGGCATTTTGATTTCACCATTCTTATGTTTCTCTGTACAGTGGCACTGCCAGCGATGCCAGCGACCCAGATGGGCAGGAAAAAACTGAAATGGTTTAGGTTCACATACCCATTCAGTCTCCGGATATGTGGGAGTCCCTAAGGTCTGACACCCCCACCAATCCTGAAGTGATGGCATATCTTACCAATATGCCATCACTTTATACATTTTTCTCCTGCACAGTTATTGAAAATTTTTTGCCAAGGTTCAACCTTCACAGTTTATAAGTGATTGCTGTTATCCAGACTGTGGGGCACCGTGTGATCAGATCAGCATCAGGGACACGTCAACCATCCATATTCTATTTCTGTTACAAGCCTATAGTGACCATACACAGAGCACATATTCTCTCACATCAGTTCCTTCCTCTCCTTCTCGCAGTTGCACAGAAAGTTTCCATACTGACAGGAGTATATATGGTGTTGTATGTGGACCAAGAATCTCTCATTAAATTCAAACGCACAGGGAAACTGCTCCATGAGCTGCCAGACACATTCCAGGAACTGGTCTATCACTGGGGACACCTCCTTGGGATCCCCATCTAAATTTCCATACCTTAAAAAAAAAAAAAAAAAAAAAAATATGCTGAAGCAATGCAATTGGGGTATATGCATGCAACATCTTTTTCAGGTGGACTGCACTCCCAAAACCGCCTGAGACTGGGAATGGCACAGAAAAACTACAGTAAGTATATTATATTAGAATGTATGGTGTTTTTTTTTTGTCTCTTTTGCTGAGAGGAGGAGAGCTGATGGAAGATTTGGAAAGTGACACAGCTAAACTCAGCTGTGCTGACCCTAGCCCCACACTGACTGCTGGGCCCATATCTGAAATGTGTTGATTGATGGGATTTGAATACAGTTGATATTCTAATCATGCAGGAGGTTAGACCAGGAGATCCGGGCTTTCATTATAACCCACACACTGAGAAACCTGCTGTAAGATATGGTGTGGAGGTGTTCTTTTTCTAGCATCTTGCTGCCTGTTTATAATTGGACAACATCGTACAAGGAGAAGTACATGCCCCACAGTGAAAGCTCTCTGATAACACCCACTTGGATGTAACGAAAATTAACTCATTAGGTGACAAATACTTTGATTGTTAATATCCCTGCAACAGAGATGCAAAATAAAAAAAGAACTAACAATTTTTTTTTTTTCTGCTCTGAAGCTACAACGTGTTTTCAGTTCAACATGAAAAATTTGGTGAAAGGCCTTCTGTAAATAAGTGACTCTGTTTGACTTTTCCAACATATGTGCAGTGACCAGGGTTACCTGTGATTAAATTTGTGTCCAAATGAAATCCAGTCTTTTTCAATTAACACCTAATAGTAATTGGGAAAAATAAAAGTTACACTATGCAAAAAATATCAACTCCGTAAATCTCCACCAGTACATAGAGTATATGAAATGAAACCTCTTACCATAAATACTCTGATGGTTCGGTAATAGGGGTCAAGTAACAGACTGGATACAGAGCAGACCTGAGCGGTGCGGTCCCATCCATCAGAACAATGAACGAGGACGCTGGCGCCCTCTTCTGACACGGCCTAAATGTGCAAATTAAATGTAAAATATTACACATTTATATAATTACAAATCTCGTTTATTCTCAGCACTAAAAGGATCATTTTTGTACAGTCCGTGCCTAGAATAGTACAAATCAGACAAGCAGCACTAGAATATGAACAGATACAACACATCTTACCTTTACAATGAAGATACCAGCATCTAGGATTGTTTTCACGTGTTTTAACCAGCCAGAGGATTCAAGACCCCAAAGAAATTCACCCATAGAAGGAGATCGGAGCTCACAAACTGCAATCATGAACAGAACAATAAGCTCACTATAGCAACAGATTCTGTATGTGAAGTATTTCTGCTCCAAGACTTGAGATAGAGAATATATATATATATATATATATATATATATATATATATATATATATATATATATACAGTCATGGCCAAAAGTATTGAGAATGACACCAAAATTATATTTTCACATGATCTGCTGGCCTCTGGTTTTTATTAGTGTTTGTCTGATGTTTATATCACATACAGAAATATAATTGCAATCATATTATGAGTACCAATAGGTTATATTGACAGTTAGAATGAGTTAATGCAGCAAGTCAATATTTGCAGTGTTGCCCCTTCTTCTTCAAGACCTCTGTAATTCTCCCTGGCATGCTCTCAATCAACTTTTGGACCAAATCCTGACTGATAGCAGTCCATTCTTGCATAATCAATGCTTGCATTTTGCCAGAATTTGTTGGTTTTTGTTTGTCCACCCGTCTCTTGATGATTGACCACAAGTTCTCAATGGGATTAAGATCTGGGGAGTTTCCAGGCCATGGACCCAAAATCTCTATGTTTTGTTCCATGAGCCATTTAGTTATCACCTTTGCTTTAGGGCAAGGTGCTCCATCATGCTGGAAAAGGCATTGTTGGGCGCCAAACCGCTCTTGGACGGTTGGGAGAAGTTGCTCTTGGAGGACATTCTGGTACCATTCTTTATTCATGGCTGTGTTTTAGGCAAGACTGTGAGTGAGCCGATTCCCTTGGCTGAGAAGCAACCCCACACATGAATGGTTTCAGGATGCTTTACAGTTGGCATGAGACAAGACTGGTGGTAGCGCTCACCTCTTCTCCGAATAAGCTGTTTTCCAGATGTCCCAAACAATCGAAAAAGGGATTCATCAGAGAAAATGATTTTGCCCCAGTCCTCAGCAGTCCACTCCCTGTACCTTTTGCAGAAAATCAGTCGGTCCCTGATGTTTTTTCTGGAGAGAAGTGGCTTCTTTGCTGCCCTCCTTGAATCCAGCCCTTGCTCAAAGAGTCTCCGCCTCACAGTGCGTGCAGAAGCACTCACACCAGCCTGCTGCCATTCCTGAGCAAGCTCGGCACTGCTGGTAGTCCGATCCCACAGCTGAAACAGTTTTAAGATACGGTCCTGGCGCTTGCTGGTCTTTCTTGGGCGCCCTGGAGCCTTTTTGACAACAATGGAAGCTCTCTCCTTGAAGTTCTTGATGATGCGATAGATTGTTGACTGAGGTGCAATTTTTGTAGCTGCGATACTCTTCCCTGTTAGGCCATTTTTGTGCAGTGCAATGATGGCTGCACGTGTTTCTTTAGAGATAACCATGGTTAACTGAAGAGAAACAATGATACCAAGAACCAGCCTCCTTTTAAAGTGTGCAGTGATGTCATTCTTACTTAATCATGACTGATTGATCGCCAGCCCTGTCCTCATCAACACCCACACCTGTGTTAATGGATCAATCACTAAAACGATGTTAGCTGCTCCTTTTAAGGCAGGACTGCAATGATGTTGAAATGTGTTTTGGGGGTTAAAGTTCATTTTCTGGGCAAATATTGACTTTGCAAGTACAGCAATTGCTGTTAAGCTGATCACTCTTTGACATTCAGGAGTATATGCAAATTGCCATTACAAAAAATGAAGCAGTAAACTTTGGAAAAATTACTATTTGTCTCATTCTCAATACTTTTGGCCATGACTGTATATATATATATATATATATATATATATATATATATATATATATAGGGTTGTGTAGGATACTCCAAGTGCGGATATGACTTAAAAATTGTACAATGAAATTGTAAAATTCTGTATTATTTATTATATTGGGGTTGGTCACTTTATATAAAAAAATTCCAAAAGGGTGATAAAATGTAATGTTTGGCACATACAACTATAGATTACTTCCCCGGAGTTTGCCTTCTTCCTAAGGTGCGCCTGGAGGCCATGTTTCATAGAATCATAGAATCATAGAATGGTAGAGTTGGAAGGGACCTCCTGGGTCATCTGGTCCAACCCCCTGCTCAAAGCAGGATTCACTAGATCATCTCAGACAGATGTCTGTCCAGCCTCTGTTTGAAGACGTCCATTGAAGGGGAACTCACCACCTCTCGTGGCAGCCTGTTCCACTCATTAATCACCCTAACTGTCAAAAAGTTTTTTCTAATATCTAATCTGTGTCTCCTCCCATTTAGTTTCATCCCATTGCTTCTAGTCTTTCCTTGTGCAAATGAGAATAAAGATGATCCTTCTACAATGTGACAGCCCTTGACATATTTGTAGACAGCTATTAAGTCTCCTCTCAGTCTTCTTTTTTGCAAGCTAAACATTCCCAAATCCTGCAACCGTTCCTCATAGGACATGGTTTGCAGACCAGTCACCATTCTGGTCGCTCTTCTCTGAACTTGCTCCAGTTTGTCGATGTCTTTTTTAAAATGTGGTGCCCAAAACTGTACACAGTATTCCAGATGAGGTCTGACCAAAGAGGAGTAAAGACCGATAATGACTTCACGTGATCTAGACTGTATGCTTCTGTTAATACATCCCAGAATTGTATTTGCCTTTTTTGCTGCTGCATCACACTGTTGACTCATGTTCAGTCTATGATCTATTAGTATACCTAAGTCTTTTTCACATGTACTGTTGCTTAGCTCTATTCCTCCCATTCTGTATATGCTTTTTTCATTTTTATTGCCCAGATGTAGTACTTTGCATTTTTCCCTGTTAAAAACCATTCTGTTGGTTGCTGCCCACTGCTCCAGTTTATTTAGGTCTTTTTGAATCCTCTCTCTCTCTTCTCTAGTATTAGCTATCCCTCCTAGCTTTGTGTCATCAGCAAATTTAATCAGCTTACCCTCAATTCCTTCATCTAAATCATTGATAAAGATATTGAACAATACAGGTCCCAGGACGGAGCCCTGTGGTACCCCACTTGAGACATTCATCCAGCTGGATGTGAAGCCATTTACAACCACCCTTTGAGTCCGATCACTAAGCCAGTTATGAATCCACCTAACAGTTGCCTGGTCCATTGCATACTTGGTCATTTTTTCAATAAGGATGGTGTGAGATACTTTGTCAAATGCTTTGCTGAAGTCAAGATATACTATATCTACAGCATTTCCCTGATCCACCCAGTCAGTGATTCTGTCATAGAAGGAAATTAAGTTAGTCTGACATGACTTGTTAGTTACAAACCCATGCTGACTCTGGTTAATCACTTCATTCTTATCCATGTACTTTCTCCCCAGGTAAGTTATACACCTCTACCCATCTACGTGATGTACAAGAAAACATGATTCATCAGACCAGAACCCTTTCTTCTATTACTCTATGGTTCAGTTCTGATGCCCATATACCCTTGTAGGTGCTTTTGGCTGTAACCGGGTCAGCATGACAATGACCAGTGTGCATCTCCATATGTAATAAGCTGCAATACTTTATCCTGACATCTTTTCTTCATAGCCAAAACTTAATTTTTCAGCAATATGTGCCACAGTATTTCTTCTGCAGCAACGGACCAGCTGGGGCTGCTGTACCTTTCGTTCCACACAAGTATCAATGAGCCTTGGGCGCCCATGACTCCGCCACCTGCTCACCGGATGTTCTACCCTGGTAGGCACTAACTATTGTATGCCAGGCACACCCCACAACACCTGCTGTTTTTGAGATCTTCTGACAACCCTCATGGGGGCACCTCTGACAAGGAGAATATTGAGATCTCTAGACATCATGATTTGTCCATTGAAAATGGAGCTGTTTAGGGAATAGAGCGCACAGAACATAGGGAAAAAAAACAGTGGAGGGGGAAAGAAATAATTTGAGGTGCTCACCTGGAGGGATTGTGAGAGTCACAGCTCCTAAACCAGGAGTAATATAACGCTAGCTGCCATCTATAAGAAATATCTTTTATGTATTCTTTTACCCTATGCACAAAATAAACGTTCATGGAAAACTATGAATTGGCAGCAGCGTGTGCAATGTCCTCAAGGGCCAACATACATACGCTGAAAGTAGATTTGCAAATAACATTTTTCGCTGTTGCCCGTTCCTGTGGCACCATTAATGTACTAGGCCTTAATGAGTTTGGTGACATAACGTCTTGTGATCGCTATTTTAACTCTCTAAGAACCAGGGAGTTTTTTATTTAAGCGCTTTTTGTGTTTATGGAGCTGACGTTTTTATTGATACCAATTTGGAGCACATATAACGTTTTGCTAGCTTTGTATTGGATTTTTTTTGTTAAGTGAGGTGACAAAGAACCCACAATTTTGGCATTTTGATTTTTTTTTTCTGCAATGTTTACCGTAAAGGTTAATTACCATAATTCCATACTTTGATACATCTGACTTTTACGGATGTGGCGATACCAAATGTTTTTTTTTCCGTTTCTTTGTTTTTAATAGGGAAAACGTGGGATAGTTAAAAATTATCTATTTTTTATATTTTGACTTTTTATTTTTTTTTCATTTTTTTTGTACCCATTAGTGGACTTAAACATGTGATCCTTGGATTGCTTATATATACTGTAATACCACAGTATTGCGGTATTTACTAGAAATCATGGTTGCCTATGGCACTCAGTCTGCTGTAAAAAGTACTAAGATGGGCCTTAAAGGTAAAGGCATTTTGCCCATAGCGGTAGACCACGTGGCCACTATGGCGCTCATTAGCTGGGAAAGCCTGATGCTACAGGGCTTTCTTCTTCCGCATATCATTCTTTGAAAGATGGCCTTTGTTCCTCATCATTCAGCCTGTACGTCTGTGCTCGAAGTCTCAGCACTGCAGGTGCAATGACGTCACTAGATCGGGCCCTCTGCAGAGTTTTTTTTTTATTTTGGCAACAAGAAAAGCGTATACTGTGGGATCCATCATACATGATGTGGGGCGGCCATCATACTGTGTGAGCGAACTGTTGGGGGCCATCATACTGTGTGAGCGAACTGTGGAAGACATCATACTGTGTGTGTATATGTGTGGGGGGCTGTAAGAGCATCATACTGTGTGTGTGTGTGGGGGGGGGAGTAGTGTAGGTGCATTATACTGGTGGGGTTTGCCATGGGGTCATCATGTTGTCCATGTAAGGACTACTGTGGGAGAAAATTATGACAGGAGATTCACTCCGAGGTATCGCACCGTGTGTGGAGGGCAGCATACTCTATGGGGTTTATTAAAATGGTATCAGTGTGTGCAAACAAGAGGAATCAGTAGCAGGGGCATTATTTCTGTGTCCAAGCCACAAAACATGTCCTCTCCCTGTATTTAAAAGTTGGAAAGTAGGCCCTTGTGTGACTGCATCAATATGTTTTAACCCTGCCTAGTCCATCAATATAGACTCTTGGTATGGGGCCCCATGATTTCTATGAACGCCTCTGCTTAAGCTGGCCCCCGGCTGCTGTGGTAACCCATCGATTAACAGCGCACATTCAAAATAGTTAACAGACACCATCAGCTTCTTGTGGAGTTCCTGAGCCACCTCCACACACGCAGGCTCCTTCTCAGGATGTTCATTCACATCCTAATGCGGTGAGAGGTTACATATAAAAATAAAATCCTAAAATCTTGGAATTTTTGCTTTGCCCACTAATACTCCATTTACACAGACAGATTAGTGGCAGTAAACCACCACTAACTGGTAAATATTTACTGATTGTCGGAGGTTTAGAAGCCTGTTTACACAGGAAAACCATGCTAAATGATGTGCGTTGAACGTTCAGAAGGCGTAAGCTTTGCAGCTCCTCAGAAGAATTTTTTATTTTTACCAGGAGACCTGGACCCCCGTGGTCTAGAGGTCTCAGGGGGTCTCAGTGCTGCTGGGACCCCTGGCCCTCCCCTGGCGGATCTGCGTACCCCCTAAGGAGGTCCCCGCATAAGCCTGCCGGCCCCGGGGGATACAGGGTGCTCCCTGGCGGAGACGCACACTGCATCTAGGGGTCCCTGCGAGCTCCGCCGTGGGGGGGAGCGAAGGGCCATGGCGTCACACATCCCTGGGGGTCCCTGTGGCGCTCAGCTGGGTAAGTGCCCTGTGTGTGTGTGTGTGTTACTGTCTTATGGTGACTGCACCTTTTGTCTTTTCAGGCAGAGGTGTAATACTGGAGAATGCACATCACCGCTGCTGTTAGCAGGGGAGCGGGTCAGAGGAGCGCGGGCTCCGTTAGTGTAACGGGGGGGCGTGGCTTATGTTCTTGGCTGCCTGCCATCGTCTGTGCAGACAGGAAGCGCCTGGAAAGCGCGCGCTGGGCAGTCCCCGCCCCCCTCCTGCCTTCCTTCTCTTCGGCTCTGCAAACGGCCATTGCCTCACGTAGCTCAGCGCTGTCCTCTCCCTCCCCCCTGCTCTCCGCTCTCACACACAGGCTCCAGGAAGCTGGTGAGTCATCTGTTTGTCTCATCTCTACAGCACAGAACGCTGCTGTCTTCTCTGCTGCATGCACACCTTAGTCCTTTTAAGGCAAGGTGCATTGCGTGTTCAGCAGCATTAACCCCTTCTGGCCATCATCAGAAAACCTTTTTTCTGCAATGCTGGGGTAGCTTTTCTCCCTCTAAGGAGAATCTTTAACCCTTCAGTGCTTGGTAAATTGTTTTGTGGGAACAGGCTGTGATAGCAGGATCTCACTTCCCCGGTTACTGTGCTCTTGTAAGGGGTTATTACTGCTCTTTCCGCGACGCTCGCTACTGAGTAGGGGGCATGTCGGATCAGGGTCCAGGCGGCGCGGACCTCTCTCCCGGCCCGCTTCAGGATCGGTCACGCGTATCTGATATGCCGGGGTTGACGGCGTCAGGTTCGTCTCTGGTCAGGGGCCTCAGTGATGTTAAAGCGCTCACTCGCTCCATTGACAGTCTGTCTGACCTCCTGGGTCACTGGGTATCAGCTAAGTCCCTACCGGCGCGGGGCAAGAAGCGCCACAGGCCTGTGGTGGCGCTGTCTCCTCCGCGCAGCGCATCAAAGGCTTCGGATTCACCGACAAGCTCTGCTGGTGAGATCTCCGATTCTGATGAAGAGGATCGGCAGGGTCGCTCGGCTTCGCTTTCAGGCCACGTGGATGCTCTTATTGGAGCCATGCGGGAAGTGTTATAGCTGTCTGAAGAGGTGACGAGGCCGGGCAAGTCGGCCCGGCTGTATCAGGAGTCGCGTCGGGCTCGTTCGACACTGCCAGCGCACGATGAACTTAACGAGGCGGTGGAGAGAGAATGCCTGTGTCCGGATAAGCGCTTCCAAGGGATGCGGTTTTTTGATGCCCTGTATCCCTGCTCCACAGAGACGATCGCTAATTGGGTCCCCTCTCCTGAAGTGGACGTGCCATTGTCTCAGCTGAGCAAATCTTCTTTGCTTCCGGTTAAAGGGAAGGCGAGTCTACAGGATCCGCTGGACAGAAGGACGGAGTTAGCGGCGAAGTCCATCTACGAGGCCGTGGGTCATGGATTCCGAGCGGCCTTGGGGGCCATGTGGGGACAGCCTGTACATCTAGTGCACTAGTTAGGCGTTGGGCCAAATGGTGATGCTGAGCAGTGTCTGCCCTGGCTGGACCAGAATGGGAGACCACAGAATCCACAGATGATTCTGACCCAATTTCATGCCCAGCACATGCCTGACACCTAACATTATGCTGGTGAGGCTTCCCTGAGATGGTTGGATCAGCTGCGGTCAGCATGGCAAGATGGGACTCCGCTGTCTGACGTGGAAAGGCTCTTCCAGCTGTTGGAAGAGGTGGCCCGATATAGCAGAGACGCAGTGCTGGATACTACTTTGTTTCTGTCCAGGGCTCAAGCCTCGGCCGTCACAGTCAGTAGAGCACTGTGGCTCAAACAGTGGACTGGAGACGCAGTATCCAAACAAGGTTTGCTTACTCTGGCGTACAAGGGCGGTCTGCTTTTTGGTTCGGACCTCACGGAGCTGATTGCTAAGGCCAAGGATGTGGCTTTGCCACAGCGGAAAGCAGCGGCCTCTACGTCTGACAGGTCAAGTGCCGGTAGTGGTCGTCGGTCCTTTCGACCCAGGGGACGATTCGATCAGCCCTCTTGGAGATTGGGTCGTCCCTCGTCTTCCGGTAAGAAGTCCACCCAGAAATCCCGTACTCCCTGGAAACAGCATTTCCGTCGGGACAAAAGGGAGGCTGACAAAAAGCCCGCTAAGGCGGACTGACGCCAGGATCCCTCTCGAGGGCTCTCGGGTGGGAGGTCGGCTGCTACAATTCGGGTCGGTTTGGGCGTCCCACGAATCGGACGCCTGGGTGACACGGGTTGTGTCAGTGGGCTATTTCATAGAGTTTCACTCTCTACCCCCGGACAGGTTTTGTCAGTCTCGCATCCCGTCCGTGCCCAAGCTGGCTGCTGCTCTGCTGCGGGAGGTCAACTCTCTTCTGCAGCAGGGTGTAGTGGTTCCGTTTCCGCCGGAGGACCGGGGAAGGGGGTTTTTACTCTAACCTTTTTGTGGTCCCCAAAAAGGAGGACAAGTTTCATCCCATTCTGGACCTCAAGGATTTGAATCTTCATGTCCGAATCCGGAAATTCCGTATGGAGTCTCTTCGCTCCGTCGTGGCGGCCTTGTCGCAGTACGATTTTTTGGTGTCGATCGACATCCGCGACGCCTATTTGCATGTCCCTGTTGGCAGGGCTCACCAGTGCTTCCTGCGTTTCGCCGTAGGGCAGGCCCATTACCAATTTGTGGCCCTACCTTTCGGGTTGGTCTCGGCGCCCAGGGTTTTTACAAAGGTTCTGGCGCCGCTCATGGCGCTCCTTCGAAAGCAAGGAGTTCCGATTCTCCCCTACCTGGACGACCTGTTAATTGTGGCGCCCACAGCGGAGGAGGCAGTGACAGCTCGCGATCTCTCCCTTCAGCACCTGGAAGACTTCGGGTGGCTGGTCAATTGGAAGAAGTCGTCATTGGAGCCGTCGCAGTCAATCCTGTTCTTGGGGATGCATTTCGACACCGTACGGGCAGTGGTGTCCCGCCCTCCGGACAAACAAGCGAACCTTCGTCACCACGTCCAGGCTATGAGGTCGGTGAGGGCGATGTCCCTTCGGAAGTGCATGCGCCTTCTGGGTCTGATGGTGGCAGCAATGGAAGCGGTGCCGTTTGCACAATTTCATTCCCGGGATCTCCAAGATCTTATTTTGACCCGTTGGGACCAATCGCCGACTTCGCTGGATCGCTGTGTCGTCATCTCCCGCAGGGTGCGAGAGTCTCTTGGATGGTGGTTACGTCTGGAGGCTCTATCCCTGGGGAAATCCCTTCTTCTCCCACGGTGGTCGGTGATTACCACCGATGCCAGCCTGACTGGCTGGGGGGGGGGTTTGGAACGACCTCTGGGTTCAGGGGGTCTGGTCATCAGAGGAGTCGTCTCTGCCAATCAACATTCTGGAGTTGAGAGCAATATTTCTCTGCCTCCGACATTGGACAGTCCCTTTGAGCGGTCTGCCGGTCCGGATTCAGACGGACAATGCGACAGCTGTCGCGTATATCAACCATCAGGGCGGGACGAGGAGTTCCAGACTCATGATGGAGGTCTCTCGGATCCTGCTTTGGGCCGAGTTCAGGGTTCCAGTCATCTCCGCGTTTCACATCCCGGGTGTGCTGAATATCTCGGCGGACTTCCTCAGTCGCGAGCGGGTAGATCCCGGAGAATAGAGTCTTCATCCGGAGGTTTTTACTCTGCTGTGCTCCCGTTGGGGGACTCCCCAAGTGGACTTGATGGCATCCAGGCTGAACGCCAAGATTCCGACAATCATGTCCAGGTACAGGGACCCGGAGGCTGTGGCGGTAGATGCTCTAGTGGCCCCGTGGGACCAGTTCGAGCTGATCTATGTGTTTCCGCCGGTATCCTTACTTCCTCTGGTGATCAGGCGGATCAATCTCGAACGAGTATCGGCGATTTTGGTGGCGCCGGATTGGCCGCGGAGGGTGTGGTATTCAACGCTGGTGTCTCTTCTGGCAGCGCCTCCGTTTCCACTGCCTCTTCGCCCGGACCTGTTAACTCAAGGGCCCATTCGTCATCCGGACCTGAAGTCACTTCGTTTGACGGCGTGGCTCTTGAGACCGAAATCTTGACCCGTCGTGGGTTTTCGTCCGAGGTCATTGCCACCTTGCGGGCGGCCAGAGGTCCAGCTACGACTAGTATTTATCACAGAACTTGGGGGGCCTTCTATTCATGGTGTTCTGGATCGTCAAGGAACCCGAGGGTTTTTTCCATTCCCAACTTCTTGGCCTTTCTGCAATGTGGTCTGGTCAAGGGTCTAGCAGTTAGTACCTTGCGGGGTCAGGTCTCTGCACTATCCGGGCTTTTTCGGAAGGCTATTGCCTCACGCAGGGATGTGCGTTCATTTTTTCGCGGGGTTGCACATAAGTTTCCGCCTCGGAGGGCGGTTGTGGCTCCTTGGCGGCTCAATTTAGTTTTGGAGGCTCTTCAGCATGGGCCGTTTGAGCCTATGGATTCAGCTACGCTTTACTTGCTTTCTTGGAAGGTGGCCTTCCTGGTGGCGGTCACCTCTTTAAGAAGGGTTTCGGAGTTGGCGGCACTGTCTTGCTCGCCCCCTTTTTTGGAATTCCACCCGGATCGTGTGGCGCTTCGTACCCGTGGAGATTTTTTACCTAAAGTGGTGTCGCGTTTTCCACCTCAATCAGGACATCCTGTTGCCTTCCCTCTGTCCGAAACCAAAGAGTCTGAAGGAGCGGGCCTTGCACTCGTTTGATTTGGTGCGGGCATTGAAGTTCTGTCTTTCAATCACGCAAGGGTTTCGAAAATCGGATTCTCTGTTTGTGATTCCTGCTGGTCGTCGCCGTGGTCAGCGGGCTTCCAAGGACACTATAGCTCGGTGGATATGTTCGGCTATCCTGGAGGCGTACCGGCTCAAGGGCGAGCCTTGTCCGGTTAAGGTTCAAGCTCATTCCACGAGAGCTGTTGGTTCGTCGTGGGCTTTTCGTCAGGGGGCTTCGGCAGCGCAGCTCTGCCGGGCGGCTACCTGGTGCTCCGTTCACACTTTTACTAAATTTTATAAAGTGAACGTGAGTGCTTCCGCCAATGCGGCCTTGGGACGCAGGGTCCTGCAGGCGGCAGTGGTTTAGGTTATCTCTTTATTTTTTGTTCGGCGCTTGTTGCGCACTTGCCTAAGTTGTTGGGGTGTTGGCGATCCTGCCACTGTTTCCCACCCTTGAGTTTTGGACTCCTTTGGGACTTCCCACTAGTAATGGATCTGTGTCTCCCTTCCTTCCCTTCTGCTGCTGAAAGACGGATTTTGGTAAGACCTTACCTGTAAAATCCTTTTCAGCGAAGGAAGGAAGGGAGACACAGCACCCTCCCATGGCAGAAGTGTATTATGGTTTTTCTAGATGCGGCGCGACTCCCTCCTGATGGCGGTCATCTGGTCTGGGGTTGGCGCACTAGGGCTCTGTTCCAGCATTGCCAGCTCATCGCAGTTGTCAGGTCCAGTAAGTAGTGCCTGGGACTGTGTGTTTTCATGCTGTTATATACATAACCTGTTCTCTCACATTTATGAATTTTCAGAAGGGGTTGTGTTGTTCCCCTGGTGTTGTCTGCTCTTCCTTAGCTTGTGTACGGACTGGAGAACATGGGAGTAGGAGGAGCCTAAGTTGGAGGGGCCGGTTGTCACTTTTTCTAAATCTGAGGTGAACTATCCTGTGGGGCTCCGCCTACCCCCACTAGTAATGGATCTGTGTCTCCCTTCCTTCTCTGAAAAGGATTTTACAGGTAAGGTCTTACCAAAATCCGTCTTTTTCTCGTTTTACCCTATAGCCTATTTACACTCCACTTCTCAGCAGCTCTCGTTTATAATCTTTCAGTGTAAATGAATATTAAGTCTCAGCATTGGCTTACCCTGCCTGTTCTGTAGAGATTCTCAGCAGCCATCTTATTATCATCACAGACAGGATTAAAATAAAAGGTAACATCTTGTCATATAGATAATACAGGATCCACCATTCACAAAAGGCGATGGTCTCAGCTGACCTTCTCCCCCCTCTCTGCACAATGACCTCTGCACAGGTCAGAGAGCATGCCTATAACCCAGTGAACATCCACAGTCTAAAGTGGTCCATATATCCACTGTAAGGCTTATCAGCTCAGGTAATATTGCCGCCTGATCATTTAGAGAGAATACAATTAGAAAAATCTTGACAATCAGAAATTAAAAACCTATTGATAAAAAAGAATATAAATGTCTGGTTTTAATAATTACAGAAATTTCTAGCTGATATATTCCTTAACATGATCAACACTCGTATAAGACGTAGATAGTACTCGGACCTCACAAGTGACCGTGGTCAGATAGTATTTAATCTAAATCACAATTAGTCAGGAAGCAGGAAACCACTAGAATAAAATTCCGCAAGTACAACAAACGTGATTGTATATTATCATGTCACTGAATTTTGGGTCTTCTATCCTTTGGATTACGAGCTCGGAGAGAATGAAGACACAGGACAGGATGTTTGTGTCTAAACATACTCTAAAAACTTTATTACAAAACACAGGGCTAATATACACCCTAAAGGCAGGAAACGGATTTGCCATATATGGTTTGATTATACAGTTTAGCTGAACAAGCGAAAAAAACTAGTTTCTGTATGCTTTAAAATATTTAATTAGACTTATCTAGTTAGCAAGGTCATTTCATCTTTCTGCAAGAACACATTATTGCTACAAGAAGAAACATCTGGCCAGGGAGAATCACGTTATCTTTTTAGCAAGGACACGCTATTGATACAAGAAGGAACATTTCAGCTTGCTGTTTTTTTACCTAAAATAACTGTCAGACTTATATAGCATAGATGGGGCCTTTAAACTTGAGGGACTCCATCTTCTGCTATAACATTCCATCCTTTTGTTCCTTCATTTATCAATACGAATTTCTATGTTTTCTTTTAGTACAACGCTGAATACACATTAAAAAAAGCTTAAAAACCAAATAAACCGCAAGACACATTAGCAAAACCTGTAAAATAGCTTGTACTATACCAGCCAACCACCCACCAATACCTTTAAACCAATTTGCGGGATTTAGAAAGGAAAATCTCTGTGTGGAATTATTGGCCAAAGTATCTGAACAGTTCACTCAAAAGTTTATCTCTTCCCATGAGACTGGGACAGCGAGAAAGGGTATGCTAGTGGACGTCACAGGGGCATATGTACATATCCAACAATTAGCAATGGTCTGGTTTTGCTCCTTTAGTCCATCGATTAGAGCAAGATGGTGTCTAATGAATCTATTGTCGTCTCCATCCATGGTGCCTAACCTAGTCCATGCACCTGTGGTCGCAAGGATGCAGGTAAGTATAAACAATGTCATCAGTCTTTGTCCGCTGGTTCTCCTAGTATCTTTTTGCAATGGGACGCGTGGATCCAGGTCTCTTTTCCCTCTAACTTAACGGCTGTGCTTGTGGTCAGCAGAACTTGAAAGGGTCCATCAAACCGTGGATCTAGGCTTTTCCTCACGTGTCTTTTTATAACCACCCAGTCTCCAGGTTGCAGCGTATGGCTGCTAGAGTCTTGATCTGGATCTGGAAGAGAACTGAAGACATTATCATGTACTTGCTTAATCTTTTTGTGTAAAGTCCTCACATAGGAACTTAGCACATGGTTGTTCATTTCTAATGCTTGCGGATAGAAACACCCTAGGCTGGGTACGTTGCCAAACAATATCTCATATGGAGAGAGTCCAGTCTTTCTATTAGGCGTGTATCTTACTGAAAACAGAGCAAGTGGTAAACAGTCCGGCCATGGTTTTCCTGTCTCAGCCATGGCTTTCTGAATTTTTAATTTCAATGTCCCATTCAGTCTTTCCACTTTACCACTACTTTGTGGGTGATATGGGGTATGGAATGCTTGTTGAATTCCTAGAGCTGACATGACTTCATTCATTATTTCACCTGTGAAGTGTGTACCTCTGTCACTCTCAATTACCTCTGGTACCCCATACCTGCAGACCACCTCCGCAAGCAGTTTCTTTGCGGTTGCCGCAGCCGTGGCTTTGGCAATCGGGAAAGCCTCTGGCCATCCTGAGAACAAATCAATACAAACCAACACATATTCCCATGATCCTGACTTTGGCAGCTGAATATAATCAATTTGCAGTCTCTCGAATGGATAGAGGGGCCGGGGGGTGTGTTTGGGTGGTGTTTTAACTACTCTACCCTGATTATATGTAGCACATATCATGCACCCTTGTACCAGGTTTTCAATACAGGTGGAGAATCCTGGTGCCACCCAATGTTTCTGCATCACACTCATCACACCCGTTTTAGATTGGTGTGTCGGCCCATGTAGTATCTGGGCAGCTGCTGGGTACAGTGCCCTTGGAAGTCATCGTCGTGTCCCTTTCCCCCATACCCCATTTGCTTCATTCAGGCATGCACCTTCCTTTAACCACTTATCAACCTCCTCCTTTTGAGCCTGAGCCTGCATTTGGGATAAGATGTCCTCCGACACAAAGGGGTTTTTAGGGGCACTTAACTGACGTACTGTTGACCCTTGTTGCGGCTTACAGGCTGCTGTTTTTGCCGCTGCATCTGCCATCGCATTTCCTCTGCTTACCTGGTCGGTGCGTCTGGTATGTGCTCTTACCTTTATGACAGCTACTTGTTTAGGTAGTTGTAGCGCATCAATTAACTGCTGGACCGCATCAGCATTCTTAATGGGGTGTCCTGCTGCCGTCAGGAAACCTCTTGACTTCCATATTGGACCAAAATCATGCAATATACCGAATGCGTACCTAGAATCTGTGTAAATGTTAACAATACTACCTTCCGCTAGTTTACAGGCCTCGGTTAGGGCCCTAAGTTCAGCTTCTTGAGCCGACTGGTGTGGGAGCATTGGTTCTGCCTTGATTACTGCATTGAGGGAGACAACTGCATATCCAGTATGGAAGGTACCTGAATCGTCCTGATGACGGGATCCATCTACAAAAAATTCAAAATCTGCATTTTGTAATTCATGTTCAAATCCAGTAGGTAAACCTGCCGTTTCTTGTGCCATCATTTGTACACAGTCATGAGGAACTTCCTCTCTTGGATCTTCCTTAAAAAGCACAGTACCTGACTCCTCCTTTAGATCCGAGAGAGGTAACAAAGTTGCTGGATTCAGGGTAGTACACCTCTGTAAAGAAACATTGGGAGGCATTAACAGTGCACATTGTAACCTGAGATGACGTGCTGCTGAGAGGTGAGCGGGTTGCACTTGATTCAATATAGTGTAGACATCATGAGGTGTTAGAACGGTGAGCGGGTGGTCAAGAACAATGTCTGCGGATTTATGGAGTAATAGTCCAACAGCATGCAGAGCACGTACACAGGATGGTGCACCTCTGGCTACCGCATCCAATCTGCCACGAAAGTAGGCAACAGGTCTCTGATTATCACCGTGTGTTTGAGTTAAAACTCCTGCTGCATGTCCAGCTTGTTCATGAAGGTACAGAGTAAATGGGAGCTCATAATTAGGGGTACCCAAAGCTGGAGCGGCCAAAATACGGTTCTTGAGAGAATAAAAACAGTCTATTGCCTCTGATGTTAGTACAAAAGGTGTTGGGGTAGGACAGTCATAGAGGGGCTGCATTAAAACAGAGATGGCATGAATCCACTGTCTGCAATAGGAAACAAGTCCAAGAAAAGTTCTGAGGGCTGCAACATTAATGGGGACGGTGAATGCCTGTACTGCTTGTTTGCGTGCATTTGTTAAATGACGAGCTCCTGGTGTAATGCAATGTCCCAAAAAGGTGACTGAAGATTTACAAAACTGAAGCTTATCTTTCGATGCCTTGCAGCCAGCGTGATAGAGAAACAACATAAGCGATATAGTTGCACTATGACATTGTTTCCTGGAGGGGGCACAAATGAGCAGGTCATCGACATATTGCAGAACAACGATATGTGGTTCAGACCATCCCTCCAGTATTTCCTGCAGGCTTGCAGTGTACATTGTGGGTGAATTCTGGGCACCCTGTGGCAACACTGTCCATGTATATTGACTACCCTGGAATGTGAAAGCAAACAGGTACTGGCAGTCAGGATGTAATGGTACACTGAAAAATGCATTTGCCAAATAAACCACTGAAAAGCAAAGAGAATTAGAAGGTATCTGTGACAGAAGAGTATGCGGGTTGGGCACAACTGGTGTTAGAAGTTCTGTGGCTTTGTTAACCAACCGGAGGTCATGGACCATTCTATATGCGGCTGGTTGTCCTTGCACGCTCTTTTTCTTTACTGGGAACAGGGGAGTGTTGCAAGGGGACTGGGTTTTGACTAGGACTCCTCTCTGTAGTAATTTTTGGACCTGCTGGGCTATGGCATTCTCCTGAGCCGAGCTAAGGGGATACTGCTTCTGTTGAGGCAAGATGGCTCCTGGTTTTAATTTCCCCATTACTGGTTGAACTCTTAACCTACCAACATCTGTTTTGCCTGAGGCCCAAAAATCATGTGGTACAGCCTGCTCCAATATCGGGGGAAACTCATTTGTCTCTTCTATGCTGGCAATATCTAGTGACATATTTTTGCAAAGGGTACTTGGTTTTAAACCTGGGGTCATGGTGACAGTGCCATCGGGATGATACTCAATATGTGCTTGTAATTGGGACAACACATCATTTCCCAAAAGGTTACATTGGCCTCGGGGCGATACCATGAGCTGGCTATGTACAGTAGCTCCTTGAATTTGCAGGGGAATTCTTTTAGTGACAGGAAGCAGGACAGACGGGGAATTGAAGGGGGTGGCAATGACATGATGTGAAAAATCAGTGTCAGTATATGGCCAATCACCTTGCGTAATTACTGAATTGTCGGCCCCCGTATCTACTTGGAAATCGATTTCATGTCCCCCTGGTAGGTTCACCTGCACTATACAACTGGGAGTTGGGGGTAAGGAGATGAGGGGGTTCATGTGCAAGCTTCCCTCATCCTATGGGGGCGTTGTTTGGTCGGCTGGAGGACCCGTACTCTGAGCATTTGGATACGGGTTGGTCCTACAGTTCTTTCTAAAATGTCCTGGCTTTTTACATCCGTAACATAGTCTCTGTCCTTCTCCTTCAGTCTGTCCTCTGCCTCTGTTGTTTCTGGGGGTCGTCTCTACTATATGTATTCTGGCAGCTCTTTTTGCCTGCGCTATGTCATGCTGTGCCCCCTGAGCTATTCTAGCTAAATCTTCTGCCTTCACTGATCTCCAGTCCGGTCTACTTGCTTTTACCTTCTCTGCAATCTCTTTCTTTAGTCCATTCATGAAAGCACTTGCTAATACCCTCTCACTAGTCTTATTCCCGGGGTTGAACCCCATTTCTGACCAGGTTTTCTTTAGTGCATAGAAATAATCCTTAGGATCTTCCTCCTTTCCCTGCACTCTATCTTCTAGTGTAACTTGCTTTTCTGCTTGCCCTTTCCCTGCACTCTATCTTCTAGTGTAACTTGCTTTTCTGCTTGCCTGTCTTGACATGCTTTTACCAACGCTGCTGCGAATAGGACTCCAGCTGCTGCATCATTAGATTCTGCATCTACGGGTCCAGTCCTATTGGCATACTGTTTTTTTGTCTCATCTATCAACCTATCATAGCGGGCTTCATCTGCCAATTTTCCCTTAATTACCCCCTGCAGATCTATTCTAGTGGCATGATACGTATCCTGTATGGTGGTGATCATTCTAGCAAAACCCATAGGGGACTGGGACGGATCTGGCAGCTGGGAGATCAGTGCCAACTGCTCTGAAGGACTCCATGGTCTATACATTAACATTGTACGAGCTTCCTGACCTGGAACCACTGCATCCCCCCCTGCTGCTGCTGCTGCTGGTGCTCCTGGCACAACTACCGTCCTCATTGGGAATAGACTAGCTGGGTGGGGTCTCGGTCCTCCACATGCCACACAGATGTCTACTGTCAAGGGGTTCTGTTGTCCACATCTGGGGCAAACCCAACATTTAGGTTCCTGGGAATTCTGGTACTGGGGTGGGGGTGACGTCGGGAGCGGACAGGGAGGAAAATCTGTCATTCCAGTTTTTGTCAGTCTGTAACGTCCGTCTCCTAATTCTTCAATCTTTCCTTCAAAATAAGCGCATGCATTCATCCATACATCTACTGTCTTCAACAGACCCTTATCTTTCAACCATCCATGATAGGAGTTAAAGAAGGATTTCCATTTCTCTCCATTCATCTCTCCATTCTCATTCATTCCCGCTTTACACAATATTTTGTCAATTCCAATCAGTGCCTGTTTCCCTTCTCTGCGTACCACTAAGTCTTTGGCTATAATGCCTTCCTTGGCATTTTGGTTCCCCATTTTTTTCGGTTCTCCTCACCTAGAAGAGACTCCTCAGTCACTTAGACAATGGGCCACAAAGGTTTCTGAACCATTCCACTACTAGCCTCTCTAGGACTTATACGCCAACCAGAAAAACAGACCAAAAACATCAATCCCGGGACACATCCACAACACAATCATCGGATCCATACTTTCATTAAATTCTCCAAAGGATAGAAGGCAGGACTGTCAATTTATCTGAGGGATTCTACTGGTTCAAAGGGACCTGAGCCAGACAACAATCTGTTGAATTACCTGGGGAGCCGACCGCTCGGGGGTGAGGGAGTCTCTTCTATGCAGTGATATAATTAGGTAGAATATAACAGTTATTCTTACCTCAGCGCTGTATATATCACCAACAGAGAGCTTCACTCGTCCCACGTCTCGGACCGGTCGAGCACCCTTGGGTAGATTAACTCAAGGTCCCTGTTCGAGGCGCCAGCTGTCGTCACTGAATTTTGGGTCTTCTATCCTTTGGATTACGAGCTCGGAGAGAATGAAGACACAGGACAGGATGTTTGTGTCTAAACATACTCTAAAAACTTTATTACAAAACACAGGGCTAATATACACCCTAAAGGCAGGAAACGGATTTGCCATATATGGTTCGATTATACAGTTTAGCTGAACAAGTGAAAAAAAATAGTTTCTGTATGCTTTAAAATATTTAATTAGACTTATCTAGTTAGCAAGGTCATTTCATCTTTCTGCAAGAACACATTATTACTACAAGAAGAAACATCTGGCCAGGGAGAATCACGTTATCTTTTTAGCAAGGACACGCTATTGATACAAGAAGGAACATTTCAGCTTGCTGTTTTTTTACCTAAAATAACTGTCAGACTTATATAGCATAGATGGGGCCTTTAAACTTGAGGGACTCCATCTTCTGCTATAACAATCATTAGGCTATATTTAGTAGCTTTACCGAGAATTCTATAATAAAGGCTCAGTGGTCAATGTTCTCGTGTATAAAACATTCACATAACATAAAAATAAGTAACAATGCATAACACTGACGTGGTAAATATAAAGCTTCCTCCTAAAAGGAAAACCCCACGCGGGGAGAGGACCACATCTGAAGACTCGACAATGACACATTATGATGGAATGATCATCTCGGAGCTTCTCCTGCTGAGCCTTCACCTCTTTCCAGGACATCGAGGAAAAAAAGAAAATACCTGACTATTCAAGGAACCATTCCTAAATAATTCTTAGTATTCTGGGATATTTGGCTGCATCCATTCTTTATGGAAATAAGGATCTACAAAAGCCAAACTGTTGTAAAATGCAGCAAATGTTCTATTGTGTGGTATACTGGGATCTATGGGGGCTTCAAACTCTGGGGTGACCATTATAAAGCAGCACAGAGCCCATTGTATAAACTCTACTGGTATATTTAGCTGTATTAGAACCAAAATATCTAACTGAAGGCCCACCATACATATTAGACTAATGTTGACCTATCCCACCGATATTGACAGATTCAGCTGAAACTCAAATGTGTATGGGGGCCCAGACAACTGATTGTTGGGGAAGTTAAAGGGGTATTCCTATCTCCAAGATCCTATCCCAATATGTAGTAGGTGTAATAATAATATTAGCAAATACCTCCAATTAGAAATGTAGTATAGTCCTTCTGATTAGCAATGTTGCTTACCCCATGTGCAAGGCATTGCAGTAGCTTAGGCATCCATGGTTACGACCACACATAGTTACGCTTAGTGGTCGTAACAATGAATACCTAAGCTACTGCAATGCCCTGCACATGGGGTAAGTGACATAGCTAGTCAGAAGAACTATCCTACATTTATAATTGTAGGTATTTGCTAATATTATTACACCTACTACATATTGGGATAGGATTTTGGAGATGAGAATACCTCTAAAGTGTCCGACATGTCCGATTTTGAACTATTGATCCTTCTGTTTCCCTGGAGATAGCTTATCACCAAAGATGTAGGACTGCGGTTCTCTTATAGAGAACACAGAGACACTCGGCTGAAGTACTCTTGTGTATGGGACAACGCTTTACTGTTGGAATTGCTGTGGCATAGGAGAGGAGACTGACTATGAGCATCACTATCACGGTGAAAATATTTAGGATTTTTAAAGTCCTAATTTTAGGAGGTCCAAGTCCTAAAAAAATATTATTAACCAGGAACAATGTATTATTTAGAAAAAGACTCATCCATCGCCTGATTGGATTGTTTATAGTCATCTCATCTGCCCATGTAAACAGGACGTGCTGCCGACAATAAGCAACCATCTTGGTACACTTTGTATCGGCCCTTTTGAAAAGGCTTTATATGAGCACCGGTGGACTTGTTAGTGGGGCTGTGGCCTGACGCTGATGATTGGCCACACTATCAGTATTCGGTCAGTATTTTTTCTCAGGAGTGGGAGCCAAAACCAGGTGAGGAACAATCAGAGAAACGGTCTAATAGAAACAAGTCACCAATTCTGCATTTATCACCCACTCCTGGTTTTGGCTCCCACTCCTGAGAAAAAATACTGACTGATTACTGATAGTGGGGCCGTGGCCTCAGGCCACAAGTCCACAGTGCATGACCGTGCTCATTCATGTGTATTTGTACATGTGAGATCTGAAATGAACGTGAACGACTGTGACCTGTTTGGTGAGATAAAGGTTACTGACTCACTTGATCTAAACTTAGTCCTGCAGTCCGGCTTCACCCATTTTTTTCCTACAGATCATATTACCTGAACTTATCATGTGTCTTCCCAGGCTGTAAACAGAGAGGAGGCAGTACATTGTAAAGACGAGGCCTACAGCGTCCAAAGCCCAAACCCGAGAAGCCAACAACTAATCTGTCATGTGTACAAATACATTCCACCCCTCTGTTATCCTGATCAGACAAGAAGCTCACATGGCTCATTACAGGACGGGACGGAAATTCTCTTAAAGTGATCTACACCTCCGACATTAAATGTGACGATACGTTTCTAATGTCTAGACGGAGTGAGCCGTCTTTCTTTTTGACGAAGAAGAAGCCTGCTCCCGCCGGGGAGGTAGATTTCCGGATAAATCCCCGGGCCAGATTCTCCTCAATATATTCAGACATGGACCGGGTCTCAGCAGCGGACAAAGGGTAAAAACGCCCACGGGGAGGAGTAGCGCCAGGTATCAGGTCGATTGGGCAATCGTATGGTCTATGAGGGGGTAATGTCTCTGCTTCTCTTTTATTAAAGACATCCGCATAAGACCAATAGGGAACCTGTAGGCCGGGTAGATTGGCTGGGGTAGGAGAAGGACAGGCAGGAAGAACGGGAACTAAACAAGTCTTATGGCAGTCCTCTCCCCAGCGAAGGACTTCTCCGGTCTGCCAATCAAGCATGGGTGCATGTTTCTGGAGCCAAGGTAGGCCTAGCAAGAGGGCGTGAGAGAGTCCAGGCAGAACATGGAAGAAGATGCTCTCAGAGTGCAGCATTCCCACCTGCAGAGTTATGGATTCGGTGATGAGTTGAATGGGATGCGGTAAGAGACCCCCATCCACGGAGGCGACAGATAAGGGTACAGCCAGGGGTTTGGTGGGAATGTGGTATTTCTCTACCAGGGATAGAGAAATGAGATTTCCGGCAGCTCCAGAGTCAAGTTGAGCTAGTTCACAGAAACTGTTCTCCCCGCAGATGATAGAGACCGACAGCATCAGAGATGGAGAGGGTTTACTCTTGTCTAGGACGACCTCTCTGAGCGATCCTAGACACAGGTGTTTCCCGACCTCTCCGGGCAGGAACGGATCCGGTGCTCCTTACTGCCACAGTAGAAGCAGCTCCCCTCGGCACGGCGTAATTCTTGACGGGTTTTGACCATCTTGGTCTGGTCGACCTGCATAGGCTCGGGTGAGTGCGCCTGAGGAGGAACGGAGGAAGTGACGGGTTTCTGAAAGGTAGGGGCAAGGCGTGGAAACCTCCTCTCACGGGTGACCTCTTTGGTGCTCTCCTGGAACCGGATGTCAATCCGGGTGGCGAGTGTTATTAAGTCGTCGAGAGTGGTAGGAATGTCCCGACCGGCGAGTTCATCTTTAATACGGCCGGACAGACTCTCCCAGAAGACGGACACCAGGGCGTCGTTATCCCAGGCAAGCTCCGAAGCAAGGGTACGGAACCGTATGGCATATTGGCCCACGGTGAGACTTCCTTGACGGAGGCATAGCAGAGATGAGGCGGATGAGGTCTTCCGTCCTGGTTCGTCGAAGACTTTCCGGAAAGCCGTGAGAAAGGCTGGCAGGTTGGACACCAGGGAATCTCCTCTCTCCCATAGAGGATTTAGCCAAGCCAGCGCCTCCCCCGTGAGATGGGACATGATGAAGGCTACTTTGGCTCAGTCGGTGGAAAACTGATGTGCCAAAAGTTCGAAGTGCAGAGTGCACTGGTTAGTGAAGCCCCGTGCCTGACCGGGATCTCCGCCAAAACGAGGCGGGGCGGAGAGACGGGGACCGGGAAGGGATGCTATGGTATTGCTGTGCAGCGGCGGCGCCGGGGTAGTAAGTGTGCGAGTGGAAGCAGCTCCCGATGAGACAGTCAGTGTGTCCAGGCGAGAGTTAACACGTCCACACGTCGTCCAACAGCCCAACATGGATGATGAGAAGCTGCAGGACGTCACATAATCCGCGATATTCAGGCAGAGAACACAAACCGCAATGTGCTGCCACCGACATCTTCATCAGCTCAAGAGGAGGCGACTGTGTAAGAACATCACCGTTTTGTTTTCCCCCCTGAATATCGTGGATTATTAGATGACTGATGTTCTGCTACTTTTTCTTTTTGAAGTTGTCTACACACATAATGGCTGCAGAGGACTGAGAGAAAGTCCATAGGGAACAAAAGAGAAGTCGGGAACAGAAGGGGAGACGAGGGCTGAGCCACTTACACAGACAGAAAGCTGAGGAGGACATGTTATTACTCCAGGATCTGCTCCATTCATTCCTTATGTGGCATCCAAGTGCTGAGCTCGGCTTTTTCCAGAGCCCCATAGAGAATGAATGGAGCTGCAGTTGTTCCCTGACTTTCCGTTCCTTCCCGATCAGACGATGGTTCGCAGTGGTCAGACCCCACGATCAGTAAGTGATCACTGAGCCTGTGGATAAGTGATAACTAAAGTTGACAAATCCCCAGGCCCGGATGGGATACACCCGCGAGTACTGCAGGAATTAAGTAATGTCATAGATAGACCATTATTTTTAATCTTTAAAGATTCCATAATAACAGGGTCTGTACCACAGGACTGGCGTATAGCAAATGTGGTGCCAATATTCAAAAAGGGGACAGAAACCGAACTTGGAAATTATAGGCCGGTAAGCTTAACCTCTACTGTGGGAAAAATCCTGGAGGGTTTCCTAAGAGATTCTATAATAGAGTATCTGAAGAAGAATAGCCTCATGACCCAATATCAACATGGGTTTACAAGGGACCGTTCCTGTCAGACTAATCTGATCAATTTTTATGAGGAGGCAAGTTCTGGACTGGACCAAGGAAATGCAGTGGATGTTGTGTATATGGACTTTTCAAAAGCTTTTGATACGGTTCCACACAAAAGGTTGATACATAAAATGAGAACAATGGGGATAGGGGAAAATATATGTATGTGGGTTAAGAATTGGTTCAGTGATAGGAAACAAAGGGTGGTTACTAATGGAAAACACTCAGACTAGGTCTCATTTAACAGTGGGGTACCACAGGGGTCAGTATTGGGCCCCCTTCTTTTTAACATATTTATTAATGACCTTGTAGGGGGCATACAGAGTACTATTTCAATATTTGCAGATGACACTAAACTCTGCAGGGTAATCAATACAGAGGAGGACAATTTTATATTACAGGAGGATCTATGTAAACTAGAAGCTTGGGCTGATAAATGGCAAATGAGCTTTAATGGGGATAAATGTAAGGTAATGCACTTGGGCAGAGGAAATAAAATGTATAATTATATGCTTAATTGTAAAACACTGGATAAATCTGTCACTGAAAAAGACCTGGGTGTATTGGTGGACGACAAGCTCATGTTTAGTGGCCAGTGTCAGGCAGCTGCTGCAAAGGCAAATAAAATAATGGGATGCGTTAAAAGAGGCATAGATGCTCATGAGGAGAAGATAATTTTACCTCTATACAAGTCATTAGTGCGACCACACTTAGAATACTGTGTACAGTTCTGGTCTCCGGTGTATAAGAAAGACATAGCTGAACTAGAGCGGGTGCAGAGAAGAGCGACCAAGGTTATTAGAGGACTGGGGGGTCTGCAATACCAAGACAGGTTATTACACTTGGGGTTATTTACTGTGGAAAAACGAAGGCTTAGGGGTGATCTTATTACTATGTACAAGTATATGAGGGGACAGTACAAAGACCTTTCTACTGATCTTTTTACTCTGAGGCCAGAGACGGGGACAAGGGGGCATCTTCTACGTCTGGAGGAAAGAAGGTTTAATCATAATCACAGACGGGGATTCTTTACTGTAAGAGCAGTGAGACTATGGAGCTCTCTGCCTCATGATGTTGTAATGAGTGATTCACTAATAAAATTTAAGAAGGGCATGGATTCCTTTCTTGAAAAGTATAATATTACAGGTTGCAAAAACTAGATTCCATGATAGGGCGTTGATCCAGGGAACTAGTCTGATTGTCGTATGGAGTCGGGAAGGAATTTTTTTCCCCAATGTGGAGCTTAGTGTTTGCCACAGGGTTTTTTTTTGCCTACCTCTGGATCAACATGTTAGGCTATGGGTTGAACTAGATGGACTTAGTCTTCCTTCAACCTTAAAAACTATGTTACTATGTATGTAACTTGTTATCTTCAGACATCCCCTCTAAGCAATGGCGCACGCCAGCAGTGAAGGCGGGAGGAGACGCTGGGTACAGGGAAGACTTTACCTCTGGGGGCCACATATAGGGCATGTGAGGGGTGGACACTTCCCGTATTCACCATTACTGAGCCCCCGCTCTGTACCGCTCTTATCTGAGTGCAGGAGACACAGCAGTCACTAATCAGCCACTCTCCGGCACTTGCAGCTGTCCGAGCTCTGCTGTGCCTGTTAGGGGTGAAGTTCGGGTCCTAGGAGGCAGCGACTATGCAGCCTGCAAAGCAGATGACAGCCCAGGTACCACGTCTCCGGATAAATCTCCACCTTGTGAGCTGCTTCTTGTGCAGCAGCCCCATGCAAGTCGCTCCGCTCTCCTCAGCCAGCTCCTGCTGAAGACTGAGCTCCTCTGCCCAATCTAGGAGCCCAATAGCCCTGATCACACCAGTGGTAGCCCAGTGCTGCTGGGGGGGGCAGGGCTAGATCCGATTTACAGATAGCAAACTAATCAGCCCTAGATATTTCTAATAGCTGCAGAGCAGGCGACATAACTCTGACCGGTGTCCTCATAGACCTCTCCTCAGCCGGGACTAATAAGAGCAGTAAGATGGCCGTCATGGGGTCCATTGTTAGATCTCGGCTGCCATAGAAACTCATCGGCACCATGATCGCGCCTCCCTCTCCGGTCTTAAGTGCCTAAATGCTGTGAAAGCCACTGACTGTGTCATATAAGGGGTTAAGCTGCCAGGATCAGGGTTGGCTCCACTGCTGGCGCCTGAGGCAGGAGCGGGACTGTGTTATACCGCCACACGACTGCCGCAGATCTTGTAAGAGTCCTGACTGCACCTGCCTGATGATAATGTGTCCTATAACGCGGGTCCTGGTACCAGACTGCCCTTTACATATTAATCACTAGCAGGGAACCAGTTACTTACAGGTTCTAGTTTCTGATGTGTTTCCAGGACCTGTAGTTATCAACATTTTACCCTTAAGGCCCAGTTATAATATTACTGCAACACTCTCACTACATATGAGCATCCTGTACCTGTATACCTGCCCTGTGTGCGGCGCAAAAGTATATAACAAAATGTGTGTACACAAATACCTATCTCCTGAATGGTATTACTGCTAGATCTCCTGTACATAGAAATATGAGGTTCTTAGCGCACACTTTGAGCAAATTGTGCGAGCCCATCTGCCACCGTCAAGGCGACCTCTTCAGATGGGTCCCTACACTAACACTACACTAACTTACTAACTGGGACCACCATTTTTAATGTTTATTATTACTGTACTAATGCAATCAATTGTACCTGTTATAATTCATTTTTTAATTAGTTTTATAATTTTTTATTACTCTTGTGTTTATGATAATGGTATTACTAAAATCCCTATACTTAGTGTTGATCCAGAAGAAGGCAAAAACCCCAGGACACCTTCAGCCAATTTGTGTCACAGGGGAAAAATTCCTTCTTGACCCCGAGAAAAGGCGATCAGTCCTAGGACCCTGGATCAAATCTAATAATGTTATTACTAGTTATTAATAATTCTTATTAATATTACACAACTAATTGTACTGCTACTGCAGTTATTAGTATTTTAATTTAGGTTTTTGTACTTTTTATAGATTATATATTATTTATGTCCTGCTATCTTATTACTTTGCTATTCTAACTTTTCTATAACTACTTAAAATAATCAAAACAACACTATAATTATTTTTATATTCTTACTATTATTAACATCCTGCTATCTTATTACAGTATTATTCTACTTTCCTATCACTACTAATACTACCCTATACCTAGAGTGTTGATCCAGAAGAAGGCAAAAACCCCAGGACACCTTCAGCCAATTTGTGTCACTGAGGAAAAATTCCTTCTTGACCCCGAGAAAAGGCGATCAGTCCTAGGACCCTGGATCAAACCTAATAATGTTATTATTAGTTGTATAATTAATATATTACTTATTGTACTACTGGAGTTATTTTAATTTATGTTTTTATTTTTATAAATATAGCTATTTAATATTCTTCTTATTATTAATAACCTGCTATATTTTTACATTATTATTATTCTTTCCTATCACTACTAATACTACCCTATAACTACAGTATTGATCCAGAAGAAGGCAAAAACCCCTGGACACCTTCAGCCAATTTGTGTCACAGGGGAAAAATTCCTTCTTGACCCCGAGAAAAGGCGATCAGTCCTAGGACCCTGGATCAAACCTAATAATGTTATTATTAGTTGTATAATTAATATATTACTTATTGTACTACTGGAGTTATTTTAATTTATGTTTTTATTTTTATAAATATAGCTATTTAATATTCTTCTTATTATTAATAACCTGCTATATTTTTACATTATTATTATTCTTTCCTATCACTACTAATACTACCCTATAACTACAGTATTGATCCAGAAGAAGGCAAAAACCCCAGGACACCTTCAGCCAATTTGTGTCACAGGGGAAAAATTCCTTCTTGACCCCGAGAAAAGGCGATCAGTCCTTGGACCCTGGATCACACTGCTATTCTACCTACTACTATTACTACTGTTATTTTATTACTATTTTATTTATTTCTTACAATTATCACTAGTATTATTACTCTTATTACACTAATACTGATACACTACCACTATATTACACTATCCTGCTGTTATTTGGTGGTCTGATACTTACCAGCCGGTATTGCCGTATGTGATGTTATCGGCAGAGAGGTTCCAGCAGGATGGTCCACATGATGTTCCTCTTTCCTCTCAAATACCGGTTGATGTACTGGCGGAAGTTGGTCTGGTTCTCCTTCTTCCTTCTTGTTGTTGGGATCGGTTGTCTTCTTTTCTGGCCTTTGGCCGTCACTTCCCCCCTAGGGATCTTGATGTGGAGTTTCATCTTCTTTGCTTTCTCTTCTTTCTCTTCTTTCTCTTCTTTCTCTTCTTCCTCTTCATCCAGGTAGGCGCACAGTTCTTTTAGTGTCTTCTGTCTTAAATCCATGATGTCCAGCTTTATCTTCTTTGCTGCTTTCTCCTCTTCTTCCTTCTCTTCTTCCTCGTCTTCCTCTTCATCCAGGTACTTGCGCCGTTCTTTTAGTTCCTTGCGCCTTTCTTCCCTCTTCCTTTTCTCCCTGGCTTTATACTCTTCGATGCATCTTCTTTGGGCAATGGGGTTGGTCAGCATAAGGCGCTGGAAGAGAAGAGAAGTTAGGAGGCTACAAGGAAGATCCGAATACACAGCTACCTTATAGAAGAGGCCGTAGCGTTGCCCTGAGTCGTCTCACTGACCTCCTTCTTGTAGAGGGGAGAAGGGAGAAACTTCACACAATATGCCAATCTCCTCAGCTGTTCCTCAGGACTGATGTAATCTGCAGAAAACACAACCAGATATTAGGAGCAATCCTCACCGTACAAAGAGGACGTATGTATGTTAAGACTGTCAGAAGGAGCTCACTGATGGATTCTCAGTTAACTAGTTCTGCAGCCAGCAATAGACAGTACAGCACAGAGGGTACAGGAGGCAAACTGTGCACAATTTTCAATAAAACTCAGAAAAATATTTACCACCAAGTATATGCATTAAAGGAAAGAAAATGTCCCCACAGATGAGTCTGTTTAATGAAAACCCCAGAGACCCATGTAACAAGAGTATAGAGAACGGTGAGTGAGTGATGGATACTACCGGGTCCAACGCTGGCAGAATACTCCATCCCCATGGTGTCCGCTGATATCTTCTCTTGTAGAAATGTATCCAAAATCTATAAAACCTCAGGAGGCGTCAGCAGAGGGTTTGGTGATTGGCTGATATTTCTTTGGTCTTAGAAACATTGGCTATAAATAATTCGGGGGCTCTGCTGGGGAAAGGGCAAATTGGGAAATGTGTAGGATATTTACTGTTCTGTATCTGAGCTTCATTAAAGGGGAATTATCAGATGGAACAAGTCATCCCCTTATCCCTGGGCTCGGTGACGACTGATAGATCAGTGGGGTCCGACCGCGGGAAACTCCAGCAATCACCAAAAAAGGGCAGTGACCCCCATTAGAAGTGATGGCTGGATCCTTCCAGATGGGAGATGTGATGAGTGTGGCGCCCCCCACTGGTGTCTCAGCGTATCATGTGTTGGGGAATAATGACTTCTCCTCTGGTAAATGGGCTGATTCCTGTCAGTTGTGGTCGCTGAGTGCGTGTGATGGGATGTGGCTCCGTCCATTAGATTATATCACGTCTTATACCTAGAATCTCTCGCTGATCGCAGGTGTCTGTCTTCACACTCAGATGAGATGGAACAAACTGACCACATAGGAGGTTTTTTTTTTTTTCAAATTCAAACCGAGCAATCCTATTGGCTGAGTATGACTGTCGTTACCATGGTGACAGAATGTTAAAGGGACAGAACATTAATAATGTATAATAGTGTATTTTATTACATATTTCACATAATAGTGGCTGATATATGGACCTGTACAGATAATACACTTCTATAACTCCTCATATTTTTCATACAGCAATTTGGTGGTGCTGCAGAGATATTTTGGGCGTAATATAACTTGTGCTGGCAATTGATCATCTATAAAGTAGTCTGGTAATGTATGTAATGGTCCTAAGATTGTGGTTTTATGTTCAATACAAATCTAAATATTAATCAGACGTCACTCCCTGCTATTTGAAGGGTTTTTGTCCCTTTCCCTATGTCAGAGTAGTATCACATATAGCTCGGATACGCTGCAGCCTTCAGAACAATGAGGTCCGTTGTGGCTTTCCCCTGCACATTCGGCCATTATATAAGTGACGGCAGCTGCGTTGTGTCCCTGCACGGCTGATAGCGTCGCTGTGCAGGGATTCAGTATGGTGGAGCTGGGGCTCTTTTCTTTTATGGGTCGATACAAGTCTTGTTCAGACATATAAATATGCCTTGATTACATTGTAGAAAAGAAGGGTGACATTACAGGAGTTCCATACATTCTCAGTGTAAGATCAGTGGGGTCGGACCCCCGGCACCAGGGAGTATACAGAAGGAGCTTGTGAATGTCTTACTTTAGTGGTCTTGTAAGCTCCTCATCCCACACTTTTCCTGTATAGGACATATAGCTTTTCTGTATACATAACTCTTATGTAAAAACAACATCCTCCATGCACATTTCTGTAGGTTGCCTGATGGTTCAGGTGTAGTTACATCATTTTTTTCTACTGCCCGACCTAACAGCGTTAGCTTGCTCTTTTAGCAATCCAATTGTATTGTTTCACATTTGGGGCGATTGTGTCAGCGGCAGGTTTCATTGTGGGGTTATATAATGGGCACTATTTTTATAGGCTTATTTGGATATTATTGCCTTTGTGAATAGATACTTTGCTGCTGCCTTGCTCTTTATTATATTGTGGTGGGCAGTCTGTAGTCATATATTGAGATTTTCTGTGACTAGTTGGGCATATATATGTGAGGATTAACCATATCAGTACCTTGCAATGGTTTTGTTATTCATTGGGGCAATTGTTGCTTTTTAGTTGTTTTTTTTAACATGTCTTGTATGTTTAGTCTTTAATAAAATTCTATATTTTTGCTATTCCTTGGTGATCCCTGTCATTGCATCCTTTCTTTCTCCTTGTTTCTTTGCATCTCTATTATGTAGCTGCAGGGTTAGGGACGGCCGGTTCCTTGCAGGAATAGTTATCAGGACGGGTGCGGTTTCTGCTGTAATAACTCATTCATGTGACCCATCAGTCATCACCCGATCAGCCGGGCAATGCTCAGCACAGGCCGCCGTCATCCCACTTCTCTACATCTATTATATAGATGACGCGCCCCTGGGCCTGTGTCGCGCTGCGTTGCGCACGCGGGAGCTTACCCGGAGCCGGATCGCTTGAGGGTTGTAGTCTCGTGGCGGGGACCCGGTCCGTGCCCAGGGAGTCAAACTGAGCGGCGATGTATCAGCGGTAGATGTGTACGACTACGCCACCCGTTGAATGCAGCTATGGAGCTGCCGCTGCAGGACAGTCCGCTGAGGCCGGTGGATGGATGGTGCAGCGTAGATGGTATAACCCCCAACGGGAGGGGTATGGCCTCAGGGCAGCAGATGTGGATGATGGGGGTAGCAGGAACCACTCAGAGACGGTGCGGTGTAATTCAGGGTCTTTACTGGTAACAACGATAGACCCTCCCGGAGTACTTGCTAGCGAACGGGGCCTGGTCAGTCCTTGAGCAGATGGGATCTCCCCTGGCCAGGCGGAGTTGTAGGCCTCCCAAACTGACTGTACTCTTCTGGCTACCTTGCTAGAAGCGGATATAAGTAGCCCACGTCCCTGAGTGTACCGTGTGGTGCTCACCCGTATGGCCGGTGACTCGGGGCCTTCTAGTGGCTTCCGCTCCACGATGGCGGTGCTGGTCCCACGCGTGTGACCGTGCCTTCGGGCTTCTGGGCCAGAGGACCTGAAATCCTCTGCCGGACGGTTTCTGCTGCTGGGTAGGAGTTAGTCCCCACAGCCTCGGACTCCGGGTTCGGTTAGAAATCTTCTCAGTCAGGGCGAGCTCTGCAGCTGCCAGCCCCTGACTCGTTGTAACACTGCTCCCCACAGAGCTCCTGATGTTTCTTGCTATGCTGCTTCTCTTCTCTACTCTTGTTCTGTCTTCTTTCTCACAACCCTGCCTCAGCCCCGGGTTTATATAGGGGAAGTCCTTCCCCTCCCAAGACTGGGCAGGAGGTGTGGCATGCACAGGATCCCTGACCAAAGGACCTCCCACCTGCTCTCAGACGTAATATCTCTATCACCGTGGCAACCAGACCCCTGGGGTGTCACATTCCCCCCTAGTGAAATTTAGTACTCCGGGACTAAACATATTTTTTTAGAAAAACATAACAAGGTATAACAATAACAATACAATAAGAAAAACACATAAGATGGTTACGGCGTGTCCGCAACCGGGTGCAGTTTTGAAAAGCAAGGTGTCCATTTCACCAAAACAGGGAGACGTAACCAGGTAGGGGCCTGTCCTGCCCCGAGTCCTTAACAGTCTTTAGTCCATCCTGGGTTACGCTCCAACTATGTACAAGGATTCCCGGTAAATCCACCAGGGACTCCTAAAAAGAACTAGAAACACAAAATTATACACAAGCAACTATAAACAAGTAAACATTATAAGATAGCTTAAACATTTAGATCCTCCAACGTGCGGATAGCTGGCCTCTAGTGGCCCTAGTGGACCTACGGAGCTGACTGTCTGGCCCTGAACTACAGGGTGTAGGCAGCTGTCTATGGGCCCTCTGGCTCACTAGGGGTATGGCAGGCTCACTATAAGCAGAGGGTTGATTTTCAGGGTCTGCTTGTGTAGAGTCTTCTGCCTCCTGGACCGGTTGTTCTTCCAGCTCTACCGGTTGCTCCGTAGGTTCTTGGGATGATGGTTGGAGGAAGGTGAGTACGGGTACCACAACTGCACCATTGACTTGAGTCCAAGACCGAGGGAAGTCCCCGAGCACGGTACTAACCATATCTTCCCTTTCCTCTACGGGTCGATGGTCTTCTTGTTCCTCTTCAGGGTTCCTCAGTTGTTCGGGACACTTCTTCAGGTGGTCCCGGGATACAATGGCTGTGGTTTCCCCTCCGTCTTTACTGATGGTACAGACCTTCGGGTTTTCGTGGCTTGAGGGCAGTACGGTGTACGGGTCCTTCTCCCACTGGTCGTCCAACTTGTGGAGCCGTCTCTTCCTCTTCAAGACCTGCTCTCCGGGTACCAGGGGAACAGCGGGAGCATACTGGTTGTAAGTTTTCTCTTGTCTTTCCCTAGCCTGACAGAGACTTCGCTCCACGCTCTCCTGTACTCTCCGGTACTGCTGCTGCCTCTCTGTGTCCCAGTCTGTTTCTGATGAAGTGTCCTCGGGTGTCAGGACTCCCATTTCCAGGTCAACAGGTAACTTACCAGGTCTTGCCCTCATTAGGTAAGCCGGGGTACAGTTGGTGGAACCTACCGGGATGTGGTTGTATAGGTCCACCAGATCGGGCAACTTTTCAGGCCACAGACTGCGTTCTTCCAGGGGCAACGTTTTTAGAAGATCCATCACCACCTGGTTCATTTTTTTCACAAAGTCCATTAGTCTGCGGATGGTAGGGTGTCGTCCTTATCTTCCGGCAGCCATACAGATTGCAGAATTCCTGGAAGACCTCCGCTTCAAAGGCAGGTCCCTGGTCCGTCAGCACTTGGTCCGGGTACCCGTGTGGACGGCAAAAGTGCTGCTGGAAGGCTCTAGCTGCTGTTTGAGCCGTTAAGTCCTTGACGGGGACGACAACCAGAAACCGGGAGTAATGATCCACGATGGTTAACGCGTAGACGTAGCCACTTCTGCTTGGGGTCAGTTTTACATGATCCAAGGCTACCAGTTCCAACGGTTGCCGGGTGACGATGGACTGCAGGGGAGTCTTCTGGCTGGCGCGGTCCTTCCTTCTCAGGTTGCACGGGCCACAGTCTCTGCACCACTTCTCAATGGTTCCCCTCATGCCTACCCAGTGGAATCGCTCGCGCAGCAGGAACTCCAGCTTCTTCCACCCGAAGTGTCCAGCTCCGTCGTGGTATGCCTCCATCACCATGGCTGCGTCTCTTCGTGGCACCACTACTTGCCAGAGTAATTCATGCGTCCGGGAGTTAACCATTCTGCGGCACAACTTCCCTTTGTAAAGGAACAGTCGACTCTTCTCTGCCCATAGTTGTTTGGCTTCCTCCGGAGCGTCTGGTTCAAGGCGAGCCTCCGGCCGAGTCAGCATCTCCTTCACCAGTCGGACGGCAGGGTCGCTGTCTTGCGTTTCCGCCCAGTTGTAGTGAGGTAAGGGGTTCAACGTAGCAGCCTGCTTACTCCTTACCCGGTGGGAATACTGGATAGTCCCATGACGGTGGAACGCAGGGAGTTCAATTTCTTCCAGTCCCTCCGGATCTTCTCCTTCGTCCGGCAGGTTGGGCATCCTGGACAGGGCGTCCGCGTTAGTATTGGAGCGCCCTGCCCGGTATTTGATTATGAACTCGTAGTTGGACAGACGGGCCATCCACCTCTGCTCCAGGGCACCGAGTCTTGCCGTGTCCAGGTGTGTCAACGGGTTGTTATCCGTGTACACGGTGAACCGGGAAGAAGCAAGGTAATGCTTAAAGCGCTCAGTGACTGCCCATACCACGGCCAGGAACTCTAGCTTAAATGAGCTATAATTCTCGGGGTTCCTTTCGGTGGGTCGCAGTTTTCGGCTGGCGTAGGCGATTACTCGTTCTTTCCCCTGCTGGATCTGGGACAGTACGGCTCCTAGCCCGATGTTACTGGCGTCGGTGTAGAGGATGAAGGGCTGGCTATAATCCGGGTACGCCAAGATTTCATCCCCCGTGAGGGCCATCTTCAGCTGGCGGAAGGACTCTTCTTCTAGCTCTTCCCATTTGAAGGGCGGCTTCTGGTTCTTGGCCTTCCGGGACTGGCCTATCAGGAGGTCCTGCATAGGCGCTGCCTTTTTGGTGAAACCGGGAATAAACCTTCGGTAGTAGCCTACCAACCCGAGGAACTGCCGCACTTCTTTTACGCTGGAGGGGCTTGGCCATCCCTTAATTGCGGTGATCTTATCGGGGTCGGGAGCCACTCCATCAGCGCTCACCACGTGTCCCAGGTACTGCACCTTTGGTTTCAGGAGGTGACACTTGGAGGGTTTCACCTTTAGGCCGTAACTCGCCAGAGCTTCGAACACCTCCGCAGGTGTTTCAGGTGGTCCTCATAAGTTTTGGAGTATACGATGACATCGTCCAGGTACAACAGGACCGTCTCGAAGTTTCTGTGGCCCAGACAGCACTCCATTAATCGTTGGAAGGTTCCTGGGGCGTTGCAGAGTCCGAACGGCATGCAGGTGAACTCGCTAAGTCCCATCGGGGTGGTGAATGCGGTCTTCTCCCGGTCCGCCTCTGCTACAGGAACCTGCCAGTACCCGCTAGTGAGATCCAAGGTAGAGAAGAAGTTAGCAGACGTTAAAGCAGCCAATGACACCTCTATCCTTGGTAAGGGGTACGCATCCTTGTGTGTGATACGGTTGATTTTCCGGTAATCTACACACATCCTCATGGTGTTGTCTTTCTTTTTGACTAAAACTAGCGGGGCTGCCCAGGGGCTACAGCTATCCCGGATTACCCCAGCCTCCTTCATGTCTCTAAGCATCCCCTTGGCGTGTTGGTAATGTGCAGGGGGTACGGGTCGATACCTCTCTTTTATGGGAGGATGATCTCCCGTGGGGATGCGGTGTTCTACCCCCTTGACTCGCCCGAAGTCTAACGGGTGTTTACTAAACACTCTCTCATACTCTTGAACCACCCGGTAGACTCCCTGTTTCTGGTGGGAGGGAGTGGAGTCAGTTCCCAAGTGTAGTTGCTGACACCAATCCTCCATTACTTTCTTAGAGCCGTTACCTTCCTCCGGGTGAGATGGAGGCAAGGGTTCCACAGACTGTATAGAGTTTTGGTTGATGGTATATAATTTTGCTAGCGTGGCATACCGGGGCAGGTACACTTCCCTCTCCCCGATATTGATTATGCGAACGGGCACCCTCCCATAGCGTACATTGACCACCCCCCGTGCTGTCAAAATGGTGGGCCTACTGTCTGAGTAAACTGGTTCTACCATTGCCTGGTAATCTCTACCTCTCAGACCAATAGCTGCCCGGCACCAAATCATCATTTCACTTTTTGGGGGCATGGCAATAGGGAAAGGGTCACACATTCTTACGCTACCAATCTCACCGCCGGAGAGTTCCACCTGTTGCCGTCGCATCAGTGCCCGGATCTCTTTCTGGAGCACTCGCTGCTCGCCGGAGCTGGCGTTCTTGGCAACCTGCTGTAGAAGGAAAATCACCTCTGCAAGACAATTTTCAATTACATTAGTTCCTAGAGTTATTTTTGGGTGGCTCTCATGTTTGTCAATGTCTACAATGATCAGTCCCTGTGCTGCCAGTTCGACTCTACCGATTTTGATGGTCACCTCTTTAAATCCGATCTGTGGCACGGGCTGGCCATTGCTGGCGATGATACTCAAGTCGTCGTCAGGGTAGCGGGTAATATCCGAGTCATTCCAGTACTGCTTAAAGAGCACGTACGGGATGGTGGTGACCTGTGACCCGGTGTCCAGTAGGGCACTCATGGGAATGCCATCCAGTACCACAGGCAAGACTGGACGTCCTCCCACATATCTGTCGCGCCAGTTCGATGGGCCTGGTGATCTTTTTCCTGGGGGTTGGCCCTCTACCCCAGGTTGTGCCCGTTTAAAGAACAGTACCTTTCCATATGTCCGGGTTGATTGCAGCGGCGGCAGATGGGTCGTCCGTCCTCGCTGTATCGGTCACTGGGTCTTCCTCTGGCCGGTGGGGTCCTCCTTGGTCGACGCCACGGGATGTCCTCCGGTCCGGATGCCAGCTGGATCTTCCCTGGGGTGGAAACCTGTAAAGACTGCACAGTTCGGGTTAGCGCAGCAACGCTCTTAGCTAGCTCTTGGACCTGATGGCGTAGGTCTGGAGCCGGGTCATTGTCCAAAGCCTGCGCATCAGCTCCCACAGGCCCTGCCGACAAGGGCGCCGCCTCCTGGTGGTAAGTGATAGCTGGGCGCCTGTGGGTCACAACGCCACCCGGTGCCGGTTCTCGGAGCACCCGGATGGCTCTGTCCTTGAACTGTGCAAAGTCCAGATGGGGATCCTGTAAGGCCATTGCCCGCAACTGGGTTCGGTGGGCATTGCAATATAAACCCTCTATAAATTGTTCAGTCAACAGCCTGTCCTCGTTTCCCACCCCATCAGGGTCAGTCTGCTTTATGGCCCTCAGGGCCTCTTGTAGGTTTAGTGCATAGTCCCTTATACTCTCATGCGCTCGCTGCTTGCACCCGTAGAATCTAAGCTTAATCTCGGCTGAGGTGCGGGTATCAAAGGTGTCCTTCAGCCGGGTTAGTATCCCTGCGACAGTCTTCCTCCCAGGTGGCCAGGATTTTACTTCACTTTTGGCTGCCCCAGTTAGTTGGGCCACCAGGATGCTCACTTTTTGCTCTTCTGTGAGGGGGTACACCTGGAAGAGGCTATCCAGCTTTTCTCTAAAGTCATGCAGGGTATGTGACTCCCCTGAGTACTGGGGTAGCCAAGCTGCTCCCGGGATATAGGGCATGGTGAAGGGCATAACTGCAGCAGCGGTGGCGCTGGCGGGGGTTGAGGCAGTGAAGCTCTCCTCCGTATCCGACATCTTCCTCCCCCCTAGTGGACCGTGGCCTACCTTACGATGATCCTGTTCCGTAGGCCGCGGCTCATCAGTGGATCGTCAGGGTTGAGGACCTTCCGTCGCGCTCCGGTGACGTCGGCGTCTGCTGGGCTCCTTCCAGGACCTTACGCAACGTCCGGACGTGAGGCGGGGCTTCAGTTCTCGCGCGCTTTCGGAGTCCACGCCCCTCTTCTTCCCGCACGGCGTCCTCAAGATGGCGTCCAATGGCGGGAAAACTCCACGGATGGCGGGAAGAAGGTCGAAGATGGCGCCGGATGGCGGGAAAACTTCGCGGATGGCGGGAAGAAGGTAGAAGATGGCGCCGGATGGCGGGAAACCTCCACGGATAGCGGGAATCTTCACCACTGGTAAGTTTGAACAGTCTTTGCTTTTCAGGCACGCAGTACCCGGTGGTTGCGGGCACGAGATCCTGCCGACTACGCCAAAGTTGACGCGCCCCTGGGCCTGTGTCGCGCTGCGATGCGCACGCGGGAGCTTACCCGGAGCCGGATCTCTTGAGGGTTGTAGTCTCGTGGCGGCGACCCGGTCCGTGCCCAGGGAGTCAAACTGAACGGCGATGTACTAGCAGTAGATGGTTGGTGACTACGCCACCCGTTGAATGCAGCTATGGAGCTGCCGCTGCAGGGCAGACCGCTGAGGCCGGTGGAAGGATGGTGCAGCGTGGATGGTATAACCCCCAACGGGAGGGGTATGGCCTCAGGGCAGCCGACGTGGATGATGGGGGTAGCAGGAACCACTCAGAGACGGTGCGGTGTAGTTCAGGGTCTTTACTGGTGACAAAGAAAGACCCTCCCGGAGTACTTGCTAGTGATAGGGGCCTGGTCAGTCCTTGAGCAGATGGGATTTCCCCTGGCCAGGCGGAGTTGTAGGCCTTCCCAACTAACTGTACTCTTCTGGCTACCTTGCTAGAGGCGGGAATAAGTAGCCCACGTCCCTGAGTGTACCGTGTGGTGCTCACCCGTATGGCCGGTGACTCGGGGCCTTCTAATGGCTTCCGCTCCACGATGGCGGTGCTGGTCCCACGCGTGTGACCGTGCCTTCGGGCTTCTGGGCCAGAGGACCTGAAATCCTCTGCCGGACGGTTTCTGCTGCTGGGTAGGAGTTAGTCCCCACAGCCTCGGACTCCGGGTCCGGTTAGAAATCTTCTCAGTCAGGGCGAGCTCTGCAGCTGCCAGCCCCTGACTCGTTGTAACACTGCTCCCCACAGAGCTCCTGATGTTTCTTGCTATGCTGCTTCTCTTCTCTACTCTTGTTCTGTCTTCTTTCTCACTAACCCTGCCTCAGCCCCGGGTTTATATAGGGGAAGTCCTTCCCCTCCCAAGACTGGGCAGGAGGTGTGGCATGCACAGGATCCCTGACCAAAGGACCTCCCACCTGCTCTCAGACGTAATATCTCTATCACCGTGGCAACCAGACCCCTGGGGTGTCACACATACATTCTCAGTGTAAGATCAGTGGGGTCGGACCCCCGGCACCAGGGAGTATACAGAAGGAGCTTGTGAATGTCTTACTTTAGTGGTCTTGTAAGCTCCTCATCCCACACTTTTCCTGTATAGGACATATAGCTTTTCTGTATACATAACTCTTATGTAAAAACAACATCCTCCATGCACATTTCTGTAGGTTGCCTGATGGTTCAGGTGTAGTTACATCATTTTTTTCTACTGCCTGACCTAACAGCGTTAGCTTGCTCTTTTAGCAATCCAATTGTATTGTTTCACATTTGGGGCGATTGTGTCAGCGGCAGGTTTCATTGTGGGGTTATATAATGGGCACTATTTTTATAGGCTTATTTGGATATTAATGCCTTTGTGAATAGATACTTTGCTGCTGCCTTGCTCTTTATTATATTGTGGTGGGCAGTCTGTAGTCTTATATTGAGATTTTCTGTGACTAGTTGGGCATATATATGTGAGGATTAACCATATCAGTACCTTGCAATGGTTTTGTTATTCATTGGGGCAATTGTTGCTTTTTAGTTGTTTTTTTTAACATGTCTTGTATGTTTAGTCTTTAATAAAATTCTATATTTTTGCTATTCCTTGGTGATCCCTGTCATTGCATCCTTTCTTTCTCCTTGTTTCTTTGCATCTCTATTATGTAGCTGCAGGGTTAGGGACGGCCGGTTCCTTGCAGGAAAAGTTATCAGGACGGGTGCGGTTTCTGCTGTAATAACTCATTCATGTGACCCATCAGTCATCACCCGATCAGCCGGGCAATGCTCAGCACAGGCCGCCGTCATCCCACTTCTCTACATCTATTATATAGATGACGCGCCCCTGGGCCTGTGTCGCGCTGCGTTGCGCACGCGGGAGCTTACCCGGAGCCGGATCGCTTGAGGGTTGTAGTCTCGTGGCGGGGACCCGGTCCGTGCCCAGGGAGTCAAACTGAGCGGCGATGTATCAGCGGTAGATGTGTACGACTACGCCACCCGTTGAATGCAGCTATGGAGCTGCCGCTGCAGGACAGTCCGCTGAGGCCGGTGGATGGATGGTGCAGCGTAGATGGTATAACCCCCAACGGGAGGGGTATGGCCTCAGGGCAGCAGATGTGGATGATGGGGGTAGCAGGAACCACTCAGAGACGGTGCGGTGTAATTCAGGGTCTTTACTGGTAACAACGATAGACCCTCCCGGAGTACTTGCTAGCGAACGGGGCCTGGTCAGTCCTTGATCAGATGGGATCTCCCCTGGCCAGGCGGAGTTGTAGGCCTCCCAAACTGACTGTACTCTTCTGGCTACCTTGCTAGAAGCGGATATAAGTAGCCCACGTCCCTGAGTGTACCGTGTGGTGCTCACCCGTATGGCCGGTGACTCGGGGCCTTCTAATGGCTTCCGCTCCACGATGGCGGTGCTGGTCCCACGCGTGTGACCGTGCCTTCGGGTTTCTGGGCCTGAGGACCTGAAATCCCCTGCCGGTCGGCTTCTGCTGCTGGGTCAGAGTTAGTCCCCACAGCCTCGGACGCCGGGTCCGGTAAGAAATCTTCTCAGTCAGGGCGAGCTCTGCAGCTGCCAGCCCCTGGCTTGTAGTAGTATTGCTCCCACTGAGCTTCTGCTGTTTCTTCCTATGCTGCTTCTCTGTCTCTACTCTCCTTGACTGACTAACCCTGCTTCAGCCCCGGGTTTACATAGGGGAAGTTCTTCCCCTCCCAAGACTGGGCAGGAGGTGTGGCATGCACAGGATCCCTGACCAAAGGACCTCCCACCTGCTCTCAGACATAACATTACATTACTGTGGAAACCAGACCCCTGGGGTGCCACATTCCCCCCTAGTAAAATTTAGTACTCCGGGACTAAACATATTTTAGAAAAACATAACAAGATATAAACAATAATAATACAATAAGAAAACACATAACGATGGTTACGGCGTGTCCGCAACCGGGTGCAGTTTTGAAGAAAAGCAAGGTGTCCATTTCACCAAAACAGGGAGACGTAACCAGGTAGGGGTCTGTCCTACCCCGAGTCCTTAACAGTCTCTAGTCCATCCTGGGTTACGTTCCAACTATGTACAAGGATTCCCGGTAATCCACCAAGGATTCCTAAAAGTAACTGGAAACACAAAATTATACAAAAGCAACAATACACAGGTAAACATAAATAAAACAATTTATACACTTCAAATCCTCCAGCGTGCGGGTAACTGGCCTCTAGTGGCCCTAGTGGACCTACGGAGCTGACTGTCTGGCCCTGAACTACAGGGTGTAGGAGCTGTCAAGGGTAAACTGGGCAGCTGTCTACCGGCTCTTTGTCTCACTAGGGGTACGGCAGGCTCACTATAAGCAGAGGGTTGATCCTCCTGTTCTGCTTGTGTGGAGTCTTCTGCCTCCTGGACCGGCTGTTCTTCCAGCTCTACCTGTTGCTCCGTAGGTGCTTGGGATGCTGGTTGGAGGAAGGTGAGTACGGGTACCACAACTGCACCATTGACTTGAGTCCAAGACCGAGGGAAGTCCCCGAGCACAGTACTAACCATATCTTCCCTTTCCTCTACGGGTCGATGGTCTTCTTGTTCCTCTTCAGGGTTCCTCAGTTGTTCGGGACACTTCTTCAGGTGGTCCCGGGATACAATGGCTGTGGTTTCCCCTCCGTCTTTACTGATGGTACAAACCTTCGGGTTCTCGTGGCTTGAGGGCAGTACGGTGTACGGGTCCTTCTCCCACTGGTCGTCCAACTTGTGGAGCCGTCTCTTCCTCTTCAAGACCTGCTCTCCGGGTACCAGGGGAACAGCGGGAGCATACTGGTTGTAAGTTTTCTCTTGTCTTTCCCTAGCCTGACAGAGACTTCGCTCCACGCTCTCCTGTACTCTCCGGTACTGCTGCTGCCTCTCTGTGTCCCAGTCTGTTTCTGGTGAAGTGTCCTCGGGTGTCAGGACTCCCATTTCCAGGTCAACAGGTAACTTACCAGGTCTTGCCCTCATTAGGTAAGCCGGGGTACAGTTGGTGGAACCTACCGGGATGTGGTTGTATAGGTCCACCAGATCGGGCAACTTCTCAGGCCACAGACTGCGTTCTTCCAGGGGCAACGTTTTTAGAAGATCCATTACCACCTGGTTCATTTTCTCACAAAGTCCATTAGTTTGCGGATGGTAGGGTGTCGTCCTTATCTTCCGGCAGCCATACAGATTGCAGAATTCCTGGAAGACCTCCGCTTCAAAGGCAGGTCCCTGGTCCGTCAGCACTCGGTCCGGGTACCCGTGTGGACGGCAAAAGTGCTGCTGGAAGGCTCTAGCTGCTGTTTGAGCCGTTAAGTCCTTGACGGGGACGACAACCAGAAACCGGGAGTAATGATCCACGATGGTTAACGCGTAGACGTAGCCACTTCTGCTTGGGGTCAGTTTTACATGATCCAAGGCTACCAGTTCCAACGGTTGCCGGGTGACGATGGACTGCAGGGGAGTCTTCTGGCTGGCGCGGTCCTTCCTTCTCAGGTTGCACGGGCCACAGTCTCTGCACCACTTCTCAATGGTTCCCCTCATGCCTACCCAGTGGAATCGCTCGCGCAGCAGGAACTCCAGCTTCTTCCACCCGAAGTGTCCAGCTCCGTCGTGGTATGCCTCCATCACCATGGCTGCGTCTCTTTGTGGCACTACTACTTGCCAGAGTAGTTCATGCGTCCGGGAGTTAACCATTCTGCGGCACAACTTCCCCTTGTAAAGGAACAGTCGACTCTTCTCTGCCCATAGTTGTTTGGCTTCCTCCGGAGCGTCTGGTTCAAGGCAAGCCTCCGGGCGAGTCAGCATCTCCTTCACCAGTCGGACGGCAGGGTCGCTGTCTTGCGTTTCCGCCCAGTTGTAGTGAGGTAAGGGGTTCAACGTAACAGCCTGCTTACTCCTTACCCGGTGGGAATACTGGATAGTCCCATGACGGTGGAACGCAGGGAGTTCAACTTCTTCCAGTCCCTCCGGATCTTCTCCTTCGTCCGGCAGGTTGGGCATCCTGGACAGGGCATCCGCGTTGGTATTGGAGCGTCCGGCCCGGTATTTGATTGTGAACTCGTAGTTGGACAGACGGGCCATCCACCTCTGCTCCAGGGCACCGAGTCTTGCCGTGTCCAGGTGTGTCAACGGGTTGTTATCCGTGTACACGGTGAACCGGGAAGAAGCGAGGTAATGCTTAAAGCGCTCGGTGACTGCCCATACTACGGCCAGGAACTCTAGCTTAAATGAGCTGTAATTCTCGGGGTTCCTTTCGGTGGGTCGCAGTTTTCGGCTGGCGTAGGCGATTACTCGTTCCTTCCCCTGCTGGATCTGGGACAGTACGGCTCCTAGCCCGATGTTACTGGCGTCGGTGTAGAGGATAAAGGGCTGGCTATAATCCGGGTACGCCAGGATTTCGTCCCCCGTGAGGGCCATCTTCAGCTGGCGGAAGGACTCTTCTTCCAGCTCCTCCCATTTGAAGGGCGGCTTCTGGTTCTTGGCCTTCCGGGACTGGCCTATCAGGAGGTCCTGCATAGGTGCTGCCTTTTTGGTGAAACCGGGAATAAACCTTCGGTAGTAGCCTACCAACCCGAGGAACTGCCGCACTTCTTTTACGCTGGAGGGGCTTGGCCATTCCTTAATTGCGGTGATCTTATCAGGGTCGGGAGCCACTCCGTCAGCGCTCACCACGTGTCCCAGGTACTGCACCTTTGGTTTCAGGAGGTGACACTTGGAGGGTTTCACCTTTAGGCCGTAACTCGCCAGAGCCTCGAACACTTCCGCCAGGTGTTTCAGGTGGTCCTCATACGTCTCGGAATATACGATGACATCGTCCAGGTACAACAGGACCGTCTCGAAGTTTCTGTGGCCCAGACAACACTCCATTAGTCGTTGGAAGGTTCCTGGTGCGTTGCAGAGTCCGAACGGCATGCAGGTGAACTCGCTAAGTCCCATCGGGGTGGTGAATGCGGTCTTCTCCCGGTCCGCCTCTGCTACAGGAACCTGCCAGTACCCGCTAGTGAGAGCCAAGGTAGAGAAGAAGTTAGCAGATCTTAAAGCAGCCAATGACTCCTCTATCCTTGGCAAGGGGTACGCATCCTTGTGTGTGATACGGTTGATTTTCCGGTAATCTACACACATCCTCATGGTGTTGTCTTTTTTTCTGACTAAGACTAGTGGAGCTGCCCAGGGGCTACAGCTATCCCTGATCACCCCAGCCTCCTTCATGTCTCTAAGCATCCCCTTGGCGTGTTGGTAGTGGGCAGGGGGTACGGGTCGATACCTCTCTTTTATAGGAGGATGGTCTCCCGTGGGGATGTGGTGTTCTACCCCCTTGACTCGCCCGAAGTCTAACGGGTGTTTACTGAACACTCTCTCGTACTCTTGAACCACCCGATAGACTCCTTGTTTCTGGTGTGCGGGAGTGGAGTCAGTACCCAGATGTAGTTGCTGACACCAGTCCTCCATGTTTTTCTTAGAGCCGTTACCTTCCTCCGGGTGAGATGGAGGCAAGGGTTCCACAGATTGTATAGAATTTTGGTTAATGGTATATAATTTGGCTAGCGTGGCATACCGGGGCAGGTACACTTCCCTCTCCCCGATATTTATTATGCGAACGGGCACCCTCCCATGGCGTACATCAACCACCCCCCGTGCTGTCAAAATGGTGGGCCTACTGTCCGAGTAAACTGGTTCTACCATTGCCTGGTAATCTCTACCTCTCAGACCAATAGCTGCCCGGCACCAAATCATCATTTCACTTTTTGGGGGCATGGCAATAGGAAAAGGGTCACACATTCTTACGCTACCAATCTCACCGCCGGAGAGTTCCACCTGTTGCCGTCGCATCAGTGCCCGGATCTCTTTCTGGAGCACCCGCTGCTCGCCGGAGCTGGCGTTCTTGGCAACCTGCTGTAAAAGGAAAATCACCTCTGCAAGACAATTTTCAATTACATTAGTTCCTAGAGTTATTTTTGGGTGACTCTCATGTTTGTCAATATCTACAATGATCAGTCCCTGTGCTGCCAGTTCGACTCTACCGATTTTGATGGTCACCTCTTTAAATCCGATCTGTGGCACGGGCTGGCCATTGCTGGCGATGATACTCAAGTCGTCGTCAGGGTAGCGGGTAATATCCGAGTCATTCCAGTACTGCTTAAAGAGCACGTACGGGATGGTGGTGACCTGTGACCCGGTGTCCAGTAGGGCACTCATGGGAATGCCATCCAGTACCACAGGCAAGACTGGACGTCCTCCCACATATCTGTCGCGCCAGTTCGATGGGCCTGGTGATCTTTTTCCTGGGGGTTGGCCCTCTACCCCAGGTTGTGCCCGTTTAAAGAACAGTACCTTGCCATATGTCCGGGTTGATTGCAGCGGCGGCAGATGGGTCGTCCGTCCTCGCTGTATCGGTCACTGGGTCTTCCTCTGGCCGGTGGGGTCCTCCTTGGTCGACGCCACGGGATGTCCTCCGGTCCGGATGCCAGCTGGATCTTCCCTGGGGTGGAAGCCTGTAAAGACTGCACAGTTCGGGTTAGCGCAGCAACTCTCTTAGCTAGCTCTTGGACCTGATGGTGTAGGTCTGGAGCCGGGTCATTGTCCAAAGCCTGCGCATCAGCTCCCACAGGCCCTGCCGACAAGGGCGCCGCCTCCTGGTGGTAAGTGATAGCAGGGCGCTTGTGGGTCACAACGCCACCCGGTGCCGGTTCTCGGAGCACCCGGATGGCTCTGTCCTTGAACTGTGCAAAGCCCAGATGGGGATCCTGTAAGGCCATTGCCCGCAACTGGGTTCGGTGGGTATTACAATACAGTCCCTCTATAAACTGTTCGGTCAACAGCCTGTCCTCGTTTCCCACTCCATCAGGGTCGGTCTGCTTAATGGCCCTCAGGGCCTCTTGTAGGTTTAGTGCATAGTCCCTTATACTCTCATGCGCTCGCTGCTTGCACCCGTAGAATCTAAGCTTAATCTCGGCTGAGGTGCGGGTATCAAAGGTGTCCTTCAGCCGGGTTAGTATCCCTGCGACAGTCTTCCTCCCAGGTGGCCAGGATTTTACTTCCCTTTTGGCTGCCCCGGTTAGTTGGGCCACCAGGATGCTCACTTTTTGCTCTTCTGTGAGGGGGTACACCTGGAAGAGGCTATCCAGCTTTTCTCTAAAGTCATGCAGGGTATGTGACTCCCCTGAGTACTGGGGTAGCCAAGCTGCTCCCGGGATATAGGGCATGGTGAAGGGCATAACTGCAGCAGCGGTAGCGCTGGCGGGGGTTGAGGCAGTGAAGCTCTCCTCCGTATCCGACATCTTCCTCCCCCCTAGTGAACCGTGGCCTACCTTGTGATGATCCTCTTCCGTAGGCCGCGGCTCCGCAGTGGATCGTCAGGGTTGAGGACCTTCCGTCGCGCTCCTGTGACGTCGGCGTCTGCTGGGCTCCTTCCAGGACCTTACGCAACGTCCGGATGTGAGGCGGGGCTTCAGTTCTCGCGCGCTTTCGGAGTCCACGCCCCTCTTCTTCCCGCGCGGCGTCCTCAAGATGGCGTCCAATGGCGGGAAAACTCCACGGATGGCGGGAAGAAGGCAGAAGATGGCGCCGGATGGCGGGAAGCTTCACCGATGGCGGGAAGAAGGCTGAAGATGGCGCCGGATGGCGGGAATCTTCACCACAGGTAAGTTTGAAAAGTCTCTTTTTCAGGCACGCAGTACCCGGTGGTTGCGGGCACGAAATCCTGCCGACTACGCCAAAGTTGACGCGCCCCTGGGCCTGTGTCGCGCTGCGATGCGCACGCGGGAGCTTACCCGGAGCCGGATCGCTTGAGGGTTGTAGTCTCGTGGCGGGGACCCGGTCCGTGCCCAGGGAGTTAAACTGAGCGACGATGTATCAGCGGTAGATGTGTACGACTACGCCACCCGTTGAATGCAGCTATGGAGCTGCCGCTGCAGGACAGTCCGCTGAGGCCGGTGGATGGATGGTGCAGCGTAGATGGTATAACCCCCAACGGGAGGGGTATGGCCTCAGGGCAGCAGATGTGGATGATGGGGGTAGCAGGAACCACTCAGAGACGGTGCGGTGTAATTCAGGGTCTTTACTGGTAACAACGATAGACCCTCCCGGAGTACTTGCTAGCGAACGGGGCCTGGTTAGTCCTTGAGCAGATGGGATCTCCCCTGGCCAGGCGGAGTTGTAGGCCTCCCAAACTGACTGTACTCTTCTGGCTACCTTGCTAGAAGCGGATATAAGTAGCCCACGTCCCTGAGTGTACCGTGTGGTGCTCACCCGTATGGCCGGTGACTCGGGGCCTTCTAATGGCTTCCGCTCCACGATGGCGGTGCTGGTCCCACGCGTGTGACCGTGCCTTCGGGTTTCTGGGCCTGAGGACCTGAAATCCCCTGCCGGTCGGCTTCTGCTGCTGGGTCAGAGTTAGTCCCCACAGCCTCGGACGCCGGGTCCGGTAAGAAATCTTCTCAGTCAGGGCGAGCTCTGCAGCTGCCAGCCCCTGGCTTGTAGTAGTATTGCTCCCACTGAGCTTCTGCTGTTTCTTCCTATGCTGCTTCTCTTTCTCTACTCTCCTTGACTGACTAACCCTGCTTCAGCCCCGGGTTTACATAGGGGAAGTTCTTCCCCTCCCAAGACTGGGCAGGAGGTGTGGCATGCACAGGATCCCTGACCAAAGGACCTCCCACCTGCTCTCAGACATAACATTACATTACTGTAGAAACCAGACCCCTGGGGTGCCACATTGACACTCCACAACTGCTCCTTCTCTTCAGAATTCAGAAAGATTTATTTTTTTATTTTTTTATTTCCGCAGCCATGCAGTGACGCTAGGTAGGTGCAGAGCTAAAGGGAAACCCACCTCAGAAGAAAATTCTAGGGTCCTGATCACTAGAGATGAGAGCTTAAAGGGAATCTGTCACTAGGTTTTTGCCATATATTCCGAGAGCAGCATGATGTAGAGACAGAGACCCTGATTCCAGCGATGTGTCACTTTCTGGGCTGCTTGCTGGTGTTTTGATAAAATCTTTGTTTTATCAGTAGGAGGTTGTGACTAGAAGACTAGTAAACCTGCAACCAGGTATCCCTCATTTTTCAGGAGTGGTCCAAATTAAATAAAAAAGCGGTCTATAGGGCGCTAAAAGAATGAACACTAGAAGTGAAAAAAATTTTAGGACTAAAAAATAAATTTAATGAGCCCTTTCCACAAAGCGTTTCGATAGTGAACTATCTTCCTCAGGTGGTACATGGCGCGCTTTTTCTCCCTTTCTCTTTTCTCATTTTTCACAAGGTCTGTATAGCAGCCTTCTGCCTATGCACAGTGTACACAGAAAGCTGCCAATCAGTGGTGCAGCCGGTTATATGGAGCTCAGCATTCAGAGCACTGCTAGATCTGCAGTAGATAAAACTAAAATTTATCAAAACTGCAGCGAAATAAGGGACACATTTCTGGAATCAGGTTTCTGCCCTTACATCATGCAGATGGGATAGCAAAACCTGGTGGCAGATTCCATTTTAGAGCCATCGGATATTACCTTGTGACCTCTCAAAGGGGAACTTGATGTCTAGGATGGTTATTATTTCCAAACCATTACAAAATGTCATGTGTCTCTTGATGCGGGATAACTTGTATGTAATGTGTTGTATGTTAGGTCTATGAACAGTACAAGTCCTTCAGTATAGGGTTACCTGAGAAGCGTACCCAGCATGAAGCAGGACATGTATTATGTTTTGTCAGGGATGATTAATGTCTGAGTGCTTTATGCTGCGTTCTGCAGTCATCTCTCTGCCATCCTCCGTACACCCATCGCCGTCCTGTTCTCACACTTCTTTATTTGGCTTTTTTCTTGTGGTCGTAATATGGAGCATGTTGTATCCATAAAGCGGTCAGATTTGCCGGACCTCATGCTGTTCTGCCGAATCAGACCTAGATCATTATTGGGGGCTGGGGCACCTCCAATTCAAGATGGTAGACAAATCATGTCTTGTGAGACTGCACGCTCCAGCACCCACAATACTGGAGCATCGGTTAGGTTTACACATATCCACCTGTTGTGTTTTCTTTTGGGACACAGCAGTTTGTAGAATTGTCATCATTAATGTTTTCTTTTTTTTATCTTTCCAGTATTACTGAAATTCAGAAAGATGTGGAGTACAGACTGCCAATCACCTT
>NW_027363084.1:1950000-1997500 GCF_046119375.1 Phyllobates terribilis
GTCTGTTTGTATGTGTGTGTGTGTGTGTGTGTGGGCAGATGTCATTGTGTGATGTCTGTTTGTGTGTGTGTGTGTGGGCAGATGTCATTGTGTCATGTCTGTTTGTGTGTGTGTGTGTAGGCAGATGTCATTGTGTGATGTCTGTTTGTGTGTGTGTGTGTGTGTAGGCAGATGTCATTGTGTGATGTCTGTTTGTGCGTGTATGTGTGTGTGTATGTGTGTGTGTGTGTAGGCAGATGTCATTGTGTGATGTCTGTTTGTGTGTGTGTGGGCAGATGTCATTGTGTGATGTCTGTTTGTATGTGTGTGTGGGCAGATATCATTGTGTCATGTCTGTTTATATGTATTTTTGTGTTTCAAATGTGTTTATGCGTGTATGTATATGTCTGTATATGTTTGTGTGTGTGACTGCGTGCGGCCTACTGCTGAGTATAGTTGGCGCCGTGCGGCCTCCTGCTGTATCTGGGGGGGCGCCGTGCGGCCCCCCGCTGTGTACAGATGGCTACATGCGGCCCCCCGCTGTGTATAGATGGCTACGTGCGGCCCCCCGCTATGTATAGATGGCGCCGTGCGGCCCCCCGCCGTGTATTGATGGCGCAGTGCGGCCCCCTGCTGTGTAGAGATGGCGCCGTGCGGCTCCCCGCTGTGTATAGATGGCGCCGAGCGGCCTCCCGCTGAGTATAGATGGCGCTGTGCGGCCACCTGCTGTCTCTGGGGGGGGCGCCGTGCGGCCTCCCGCTGTGTATAGATGGCTACTTGCGGCCTCCCGCTGAGTATAGATGGCGCTGTGCGGCCTCCTGCTGTCTCTGGGGGGGGCGCCGCGAGGCCTCCCGCTGTGTATAGATGGCTACGTGCGGCCTCCCGCTGAGTATAGATGGCGCTGTGCGGCCTCCTGCAGTCTCTGGGGGGGGGGCGCCGTGCGGCCTCCTGCTGTGTATAGATGGCTACATGCGGTTTCCCGCTGAGTATAGATGTCGCCGTGCGGCCTCCTGCTGTGTATAGATGGCTACGTGCGGTCTCCCGCTGAGTATAGATGGAGCTGTGCGGCCTCTTGCTGTCTCTGGGGGGAGCACCGTGCGGCATCTATACTCAGCAGGAGGCCGCACGTAGCCATCTATACACGTATACTCAGCAGGAGGCCGCACGTAGCCATCTATACGGCGCCATCTATACACAGCGGGAGGCCGCACGGCGCCATCTATACACAGCGGGAGGCCGCACGGCGCCATCTATACACAGCGGGAGTCTCAGTGCTTTGCAAGAGCAGTCAATAAATTCTGCTTGACTAATTCTGAGCACCATAAAGTCTGGTTCACTTCTAACCTGCTGTCTTCATTTTCAGCTTGCTGAATTCTAACTCATTTACTGTCATTCGAGACGATGCCTTTGCTGGTCTCTTTCACCTTGAATACCTGTAAGTGATCCACTTAATGTCATATTTTTGATTCTGCTCTTCTTCATCTTTTGGCATGTGCAATTGTATGAGCAAGTATTCATATGAATTTATGACCTACTTAAACCTTCGAGGACCTTACATTTTATTCAATCAAATTTTTTTCCAGCTTAAAACTATGGGACATATATGTGCCTTGGTCCTCAAAGGGTTTTTAAAGGGGCTGCAAACATAAATATGAAAAAAATAATTCAATTAGTGCTTTTTGTGTTCATTTAATTTTTATTTGAAGTCCATTTTTTTTTATTTACATTGGAATTAAGCCCAAGTCCATGGAATGAAGCCCTACCTACATGACATCTGAGAGCTACATGGATCCCGCTTGTGAGGTTCCTGTCCGTCACTACTATTCAGTTTTAGGGTCCACTCACTAAGCCATATATTCTCTCATGCAAGAGAATAGGGCCAATTATGCTAATGACACTGGGCTCAAACTCTGTCAGAGCTTCAACTGAGTGTGATCCGATTCTCTCGCAGCACAGATATGGAGAAGATGGAGAACTTAATTTCTCCATCTTCTCCATAGTCTCTGTGAGTGTTCATCGGACTGCACTTGGATGACATCCGAGTGCAGTCTAATGTTTTACGTGCACCCATAGACTTGTATGGGTGCACATGGTCCGAATATCGAATGAGATTATTTTCTCATGCCAATAATCGCACTGTCCCATAGTATAACATAGGGCCGAGTCCTATCCGATAAAACATCACATAGCATTCGGCCGTGTTATACGACAGTGTGAGCGAGCCCTTAGAGTCAAGGAATATTTACATGCAGATGATGATATTACTCTCCAAGTGTATATTTTTTTAGGCGAGTTCATAGTAAATGCTTTGCATTTTTGACATGTGATCAACTAAAGAACAAGAAAGATTTAGGACCTCGCCTATAGAGAAAGGGAAAATAGTTTGGAGGACTTGCATGTCCTTTTTTATTTATTATGAGAAAATCATAAAAGATCCCGTTTTTTAACCATGCTGTGACTTTCTGCTGAGGGAGAGGGAGAGAGCTGCCCTATTCAGAGTCTGTAATAAGACCTGCTGACAAAAGTGTTGAAGATACAGTCTAATGTGAATTAACAATGAAAAAAAGTTAATTTCACAAATGGCTTGTATTTTTTTTAATACAAACTTTTTTGTCTTTACAGCTCCTTTAAAGGGAATCTGTCATCAGGTTTTTGCCACCTAATCTGAGAGCAGCATAATGTAGGGTTAGAGGCACTGATTCCAGTAATGTGTCACTTACTGGGCTGCTTAGTGTTGTTTTGATAAAATCATTGATTTGTCAGAAGGTAATTATTACTAGATGACTAGTAAGTTCTGTAGGACCCCACCCCCATCACTGATCAGTAGATTTCTGTGTACACTGAGCATGGGCAGAAAGCTGCCAATCAGTGGTGTGGGCGGGGCTATACAGAGCGCAGCATTCAGAGAGCTGCTAGATCTGCAGCAGATAAAACGGTGATTTTCTCAAAATGACAACAAGCAGCTGAAAAAGTGACACATCGCTGGAATCAGGGTATCTGCCCAAATATTGTGCTGCTCTCAGATGAGGCAGCACAATTAATATTATGCCAAATTAATTTCCCGTGAACTATCACATGATCTATCACAGGGGATCATGTGACATGTCACGTGATAAATCAGGTGTGGGGGGGGGGCGCGCCTTCTAAACTGCCCGGGGCCCTTACTACTCTTAATCCACCCCTGCCCCCACTGATTCCATATTAATGACCTATCCAATGGGTAAGTGATCAATATCAAGGTAGTGGGCAACCCCTTAAAGAAAGCAGACCATATTAGGTACTTCTAGAATATCTTTGTCCCATGCTGTTGATAGACCCCACCGCGTGTAATCGGTACCCTACAATGACTTGTCATCCATAGTCATGTCTTGTAGCACTGGAGCCATTAAATGATGTTGCTTGGCGGCTCATGACGTCACTATAGATGATGTGTATTAATGCAAGTTGTTTAATTGCTACTAATAAGAAATCACTTTAAATCAATATGGAGGCTTATAGGGTCCTCTCAGCTTCCTTTTACATATGGAAGTAGTCGTAGAACAGTATCGTCGATTGTCCCTCCCCAGAAAAATTATCCTTTTTTTTTTTGCAGAGCTCCGATGTGCCAGTCAAAAGGAAATGGAGTGTCTGCAGATTGGTGTGGGAGTGCAGAGGGGCGTGTCCGTGCACTTGAAAGGAGCTGTCTAAGTGCAGTGATACGCCCCAGTGCACTTCCAGACGGATTTGCATATGTTTTCCACACTAGATTTGTCATGATGGACTCATCAGATCTCTTATAACACCATTACGATCATATGTCAAGGTGCTGACGTCCCTTTATGCCTTACGCTACGTGCCACCTAAATGGATTTTGCATTGAGATGAGATGAGGCTGTTGGGTATTTTCCCCGGACCTGTCACGTTTCTGTAGGCTGCAGTCATGTATCCCGCGTCTTGCTCTAATACTTTGTTTTTATTGCAGTTTACTTCCGCCACAATTTCCTCAAGACAAACCTCTCATCACAGTCTTTCCACCGATAAGACATCACCTGGTGGACAAGCAAGGCCCCAATGTCACCTGTCCTTTACTACATAATGTAAGGAGACTTGGGAGATTTTGAGCGCTGGACTTAGGAATGTTGTAATTTAACCTTTCAATGACTGAGGTGTTTTTGTTTTTATAAAGTGGATCTGTGTGGTCTCCTTACACGTCTGTTTTAGTAATCTTATAAACCCTATAAAATCACAAATGTGCAGAATTTGTGTTTCAGACCACTGTGCAGTGCCTTTGAAGGCTATGTTCACACATCGCGTTTTTTTCAGCGTTTTTTTAATGCAAATTTTCAGCTGTGTTTTACAGTACAAGCAAAGTCTATGAGATTTCAGAAATCTCATGCTCACACCCTGGTTTTTGTATGATCAGTATTTTGTGATTTGCATTGTTTTTTGCTGAATAGAGCACGTCACTTCTTTCAGTGTATTTCACCCATTGAAAGTAATGTGTAGTGAAAAAACGCCTAGTGTGAACATAGCCTTACATCTAATTGACAATGGGGTGTTACCTTACTCCTTGTCCATGTCTAATCAGTTTGGACAGTAGGCATAATCACTACGACCAGGGGCCTGGCAGTGGCCAGTTGTCAATGTATCCACACATTTCCAGAAGATTGACACAACGCAGAGGACCTGGGAAGAAGAGATGCCACGGTATTGTTAGTTCATAGGGAATACACCTCTTTATTTTGGTAGATGAGGTCTTTGTCAAACACATCTTCAGCAGAGGAGAACGAAATGAAAGGATTAATGTATGTGTTAATGACCCAGTTCTGCGTGTGCTCTACGTAAAATGTGGCTGCAGATGGCTGTGCTGCATCGACACGTGAGGTTTGGGAGCCTCCTTACATCTAATGGGTGGGGGTCTTACATTGAGGTCCCCACTTCAGACATTTCTGATATTTCCAGTGAATTTTCCAAGGAAGTTTCAGATAAAAATACCATAAGAAAATGTGGTCAACCTTGTTTTAGTTTTTTTTTTTAATATATAAGATTTTTAGTTATAGTCTTTGTTATGTTCACATAGAAGACCGGTGGGTTTTTTCTTTTTTAGGAACAAAGTATATACAGTGGGGAAAGTAAGTATTGGATACACTGACGATTTTGCAAGTTTTCCCACCTACAAAGAATGGAGAGGGCTGTAATTTTTATCGTAGGTACACTTCACCTGTGAGAGACAGAATCTAAAAATAAAAAACAGAAAATAACATTTTATAATTTTTACATACTTATTTCATGCAATTATGCAAATTAATTATTTGATACAATAGAAAAACAGATCTTAATATTTGGTACGGAAACCTTTGTTTGCAATTACAGAGGTCAGACGTTTCCTGTAGTTCTTGACCAAGTTTGCAGACACTGCAGCAGGAATTTTGGACCACTCCTCCATACAGATCTTCTCCAGATCTTTCAAGTTTCGGGACTGTTGCTGGGTGCAGTTGTCCTGTCCCCTTTGCAGAAAAGCACCCCCAAAGTATAAGGTTTCCCCAGCATGCTTCTCAGTTGGGACGGTGTTCTTGGGGTTGTACTCATCCTTCTTCTTTCTCCAAACACGTCAAGTGGAGTTGATACCAAAAAGTCCTATTTTGGTCTCATCTGACCACATGACCCTCTCCCATGCCTCCTCTGGATCACCCAGATGGTCAATGGCGAACTTCAAACGGGCCTGGACATGTGCTGGCGTGAGCAGGGGACCTTGCGTGCCCTGCAGGAGTTTAATCCATGACGGCATAGTGTGTTACTAATGGTAATGTTTGAGACTGTAGTCTCGGCTCTCTTCAGGTCATTGACCAGGTCCTCCTGTGTAGTTCTGGGCTGATTCCTGACCTTTCTCAGAATCATCCTTATCCCACGGGTCGAGATCTTGCATGGAGCCCCAGACCGAGGAAGATTGACAGTCATCTTGTGTTTCTTCCGTTTTCTAATAATTGTGCCAACAGTTGTTGCTTTCTCACCAAGCTGCTTGCATATTGTCCTGTAGCCAATCCCAGCCTGGAGCAGGTCTACAATTTTGTCCCTGGTGTCCTTAGATAGCTCTTTGGTCTTAACCATGGTGGATAGGTTGGAGTGTGATTGATTGAGTGTGTGGACAGGTGTCTTTTATACAGGTAACGAGTTCAAACAGGTACAATAAATACAGGTGAGGAGTGCAGAGTAGGAGGGCTTCTGAAAGAAAAACTAACAGGTCTGTGAGAGCGAGATTTCTTGCTGGTTGGTAGGTGATCAAATACTTATTTCATGCAATGAAATGCGATTTAATTATTTAAAAATCATACAATGTGATTTTTTTTTTGGATTTTATTTTTAGATTCTGTCTCTCACAGTTGAAGTGTACCTATGATAAAAATGACAGACCTCTCCATTCTTTGTAGGTGGGAAAGCTTGCAAAATCGGCAGTGTATCAAATACTTATTTTCCCTACTGCGGGCGTGTATGTATATATATATGTGTGTGTGTGTGTGTGTGTGTGTGTGTGTGTGTGTGTGTGTGTGTGTACAGTACAGACCAAAAGTTTGGACACACCTCATTTAAAGATTTTTTATGTATTTTCATGACTATGAAAATTGTACATTCACACTGAAGGCATCAAAACTATGAATTAACACATGTGGAAATATATGCTTAACAAAAAAGTGTGAAACAACTGAAAATATGTCTTATATTCTAGGTTCTTCAAAGTAGCCACCTTTTGCTTTGATGACTGCTTTGCACACTCTTGGCATTCTCTTGATGCGCTTCAAGTGGTAGTCACCGGAAATGGTCTTCCAACAATCTTGAAGGAGTTCCCGGAGATGCTTAGCACTTGTAGGCCCTTTTGCCTTCACTCGGCGGTCCAGCTCACCCCAAACCATCTCGATTGGGTTCAGGTCTGGTGACTGTGGAGGCCAGGTCATCTGGCGTAGCACCCCATCACTCGCCTTCTTGGTCAAATAGCCCTTACACAGCCTGGAGGTGTGTTTGGGGTCATTGTCCTTTTGAAAAATAAATGATGGTCCAACTAAACGCAAACCGGATGGAATAGCATGCCGCTGCCAGATGCTGTGGTAGCCATGCTGGTTCAGTATGCCTTCAATTTTGAATAAATCTCCAACAGTGTCACCAGCAAAGCACCCCCACACCATCACTCCTCCTCCTCCATGCTTCACTGTGTGAACCAGGCATGTAGAGTCCATCCGTTCACCTTTTATGCATCGCACAAAGACACGGTGGTTGGAACCAAAGATCTCAAATTTGGACTCATCAGACCAAAGCACAGATTTCCACTGGTCTAATGTCCATTCCTTGTGTTCTTTAGCCCAAACAAGTCTCTTCTGCTTGTTGCCTGTCCTTAGCAGTGGTTTCCTAGCAGCTATTTTACCATGAAGGCCTGCTGCACAAAGTCTCCTCTTAACAGTTGTTGAAGAGATGTTTCTGCTGCTAGAACTCTGTGTGGCATTGACCTGGTCTCTAATCTGAGCTGCTGTTAACCTGCGATTTCTGAGGCTGGTGACTCGGATAAACTTATCCTCAGAAGCAGAGGTGACTCTTGGTCTTCCTTTCCTGGGGCAGTCCTCATGTGAGACAGTTTCTTTGTAGCGCTTGATGGTTTTTGCAACTGCACTTGGGGACGCTTTCAAAGTTTTCACAATTTTTCGGACTGACTGACCTTCATTTCTTAAAGTAATGATGGCCACTCGTTTTTCTTTACTTAGAATTTGTATGATGGCAAGAAAAAATCATCTAACAGTCTATTCAGTAGGACTATCAGCTGTGTATCCACCAGACTTCTGCACAACACAAGTGATGGTCCCAACCCCATTTATAAGGCAAGAAATCCCACTTATTAAACCTGACTGGGCACACCTGTGAAGTGAAAACCATTTCCGGTGACTACCTCTTGAAGCTCATCAAGAGAATGCCAAGAGTGTGCAAAGCAGCCATCAAAGCAAAAGGTGGCTACTTTGAAGAACCTAGAATATAAGACATATTTTCAGTTGTTTCACACGTTTTTGTTAAGTATATAATTCCACATGTGTTAATTCATAGTTTTGATGCCTTCAGTGTGAATGTACAATTTTCTTAGTCATGAAAATACAGATAAATCTTTAAATGAGAAGGTGTGTCCACCTTTTGGTCTGTACTGTATATATACACTGCTCAAAAAAATAAAGGGAACACTTAAACAACAGAATATAACTCCAAGTGCATCAAACTGTCCACTTAGGAAATGACACTGATTGACAATCAATTTCACATGCTGTTGTGCAAATGGAATAGACAATAGATGGAAATTATTGGCAATTATCAAGACACCCTCAAAGGATTGATTCTGCAGGTGGGGACCACAGACCACATCTCAGTACCAATGCTTTCTGGCAGATGTTTTGGTCACTTTTGAATGTTGGTTATGCTTTCACACTCGTGGTAGCATGAGACGGACTCTACAACCCACAGAAGTTGCTCAGGTAGTGCAGCTCATCCAGGATGGCACATCAGTGCGAGCTGTGGCAAGAAGGTTGGCTGTGTCTGTCAGCGTAGTGTCCAGAGGCTGGAGGTGCTACCAGGAGACAGGTCAGTACACCAGGAGACAAGGAGGGGGCCGTAGGAGGGAAACAACCCAGCAGCAGTACCGCTACCTCCGCCTTTGTGCAAGGAGGAACAGGGGGAGCACTGACAGAGCCCTGCAAAATGACCTCCAGCAGGCCACAAATGTTCATGTGTCTGCACAAACGGTTAGAAACCGACTCCATGAGGGTGGTATGAAGGCCCGACGTCCACAGATGGGGGTTGTGATCACATCCCAACATTGTGCAGGACGCTTGGCATTTGTCACAGAACACCAGGATTGGCAAAGTCGCCACTGGCGCCCTGTGCTCTTCACAGATGAAAGCAGGTTCACACTGAGCACATGTGACAGACATGACAGAGTCTGGAGACGCCGCGGAGAGCGATCTGCTGCCTGCAACATCCTTCAGCATGACCGGTTTGGCAGTGGGTCAGTAATGGTGTGGAGTGGCATTTCTTTGGAGGGCCGCACAGCCCTCCATGTGCTCGCCAGACGTAGCCTGACTGCCATTAGGTACCGAGATGAGATCCTCAGACCCCTTGTGAGACCATATGCTGGTGCGGTTGGCCCTGGGTTCCTCCTAATGCAGGACAATGCCAGACCTCATGTGGCTGGAGTGTGTCAGCAGTTCCTGCAAGATGAAGGCATTGAAGCTATGGACTGTCCCACCCGTTCCCCAGACCTGAATCCGATTGAGCACATCTGGGACATCATGTCTCGCTCCATCCACCAACGTCACGTTGCACCATAGACTTTCCAGAAGTTGGCGGATGATTTAGTCCAGGTCTGGGAGGAGATCCCACAGGAGACCACCTCATCAGGAGCATGCCCAGGCGGAGGCATACAGGCACGTGGAGGCCGCACACAATACTGAACCTCATTTTGACTTGTTTTAAGGACATTACATCAAAGTTGGATCAGCCTGTAGTGTGTTTTTCCACTTTAATTTTGGGGGTGGCTCCAAATCCAGGCCTCCATTAGTTAATAAATTTGATTTCCATTGATGATTTTTATGTGATTTTGTTGTCAGCACATTCAGCTTTGTACAGAACAAAGTATTCAATGAGAATATTTCATTCATTCAGATCTAGGATGTGTTATTTGAGTGTTCCCTTTATTTTTTTGAGCAGTGTATGTATATGTGTGTGTATATATATAATTTTTTTTTATTTTTTTCAATACATATTTCACTTTGGAGCTGACATAAGTCATGGACATGGGCTCTGTATCATGATATGTCTCCAATTTAGCAAATCTAGATCATGAAAGTAACTCTGTGACCTGCCATGTTGTCACCCTGAGTAATATGCTATAGGTATCATTACTGAGTCATATAGTGATGAAGTGATTGACAGTTGCTCCTGCTTTCTATCGAGCGTCTCTCCTGCTCTCTCTCTCGAGCGTCTCTCCTCTCTCTCTCGAGCATCTCTCCTGCTCTCTCTCGAGCGTCTCTACTGCTCTCTCTCTCTAGCTTCTCTCCTGCTCTTTCTCTCGAGCGTCTCTCCTGCTCTCTCTCTCTCGAGCGTCTCTCCTGCTCTCTCTCTCGAGCGTCTCTCCTGCTCTCTCTCTCTCGAGCGTCTCTCCTGCTCTCTCTCGAGCGTCTCTCCTGCTCTCTCTCTCTCGAGCGTCTCTCCTGCTCTCTCTCGAGTGTCTCTCCTGCTCTCTCTCTCGAGCGTCTCTCCTGCTCTCTCTCTCGAGCGTCTCTCCTGCTCTCTCTCGAGCGTCTCTCCTGCTCTATCTCTCGAGCTTCTCTCCTGCTCTCTCTCTCGAGCTTCTCTCCTGCTCTTTCTCTCAAGCGTCTCTCTCTCTCTTGCATCTCTCCTGCTCTCTCTCTCTCGAGCGTCTCTCCTGCTCTCTCTCTCGAGCGTCTCTCCTGCTCTCTCTCGAGCGTCTCTCCTGCTCTCTCTCGAGCGTCTCTCCTGCTCTCTCTCTCGAGCTTCTCTCCTGCTCAATCTCTCAAGCGTCTCTCTCTCTCTCGAGCGTCTCTCCTGCTCTCTCTCTCTTGAGCGTCTCTCCTGCTCTCTCTCTCTCGAGCGTCTCTCTCTCTCTAGCGTCTCTCCTGCTCTCTCTCTCTCGAGCGTCTCTCCTGCTCTCTCTCTCTCGAGCGTCTCTCCTGCTCTCTCTCTCGAGCGTCTCTCCTGCTCTCTCTCTCTCTCGAGCGTCTCTCCTGCTCTCTCTCTCGAGCGTCTCTCCTGCTCTCTCTCTCTCTCGAGCGTCTCTCCTGCTCTCTCTCTCGAGCGTCTCTCCTGCTCTCTCTCTAACGTTTCTCCTGCTCTCTCTCTCGAGCGTCTCTCCTGCTCTCTCTCTCTCGAGCGTCTCTCCTGCTCTCTCTCTCTCGAGCGTCTCTCCTGCTCTTTCTCTCGAGCGTCTCTCCTGCGCTCTCTCTCTCAAGCGTCTCTCCTGCTCTCTCTCTCTCGAGCGTCTCTCCTGCTCTCTCTCTCTCGAGCGTCTCTCCTGCTCTCTCTCTCGAGCGTCTCTCCTGCTCTCTCTCGAGCGTCTCTCCTGCTCTCTCTCTCGAGCGTCTCTCCTGCTCTCTCTCTCTCGAGCGTCTTTCTAGCGTCTCTTCTGCTCTCTCTCTCGAGCGTCTCTCCTGCTCTCTCTCGAGCGTCTCTCCTGCTCTCTCTCTCTCGAGCGTCTCTCCTGCTCTCTCTCTCTCGAGCGTCTCTCCTGCTCTCTCTCTCTAGCGTCCCTCCTGCTCTCTCTCGAGCGTCTCTCCTGCTCTCTCTCTCGAGCGTCTCTCCTGCTCTCTCTATCGAGCGTCTCTCCTGATCTTGAGCGTCTCTCCTGCTCTCTCTCTCTCGAGCGTCTCTCCTGCTCTCTCTCTCTCGAGCGTCTTTCTAGCGTCTCTCCTGCTCTCTCTCTCGAGCGTCTCTCCTGCTCTCTCTCTCTCTCGAGCGTCTCTCCTGATCTCGAGCATCTCTCCTGCTCTCTCTCTCTCTCGAGCGTCTTTCTAGCGTCTCTCCTGCTCTCTCTCTCTCGAGCGTCTCTCCTGCTCTCTCTCTCGAGCGTCTCTCCTGCTCTCTCTCTCTCGAGCGTCTCTCCTGCTCTCTCTCTCGAGCGTCTTTCCTGCTCTCTCTCTTGAGCGTCTCTCCTGCTCTCTCTCTCTCTCGAGCGTCTCTCCTGATCTCGAGCATCTCTCCTGCTCTCTCTCTCGAGCGTCTTTCTAGCGTCTCTCCTGCTCTCTCTCTCTCGAGCGTCTTTCTAACGTCTCTCCTGCTCTCTCCAGCCCTTGTCTGCTTGATCGCTGATACTGCCATACTTTGTGGTCTGTATACACTGTGTTCCAAATTATTATGCAAATATTATTTTCTCAGATTTTCCCAAATTACCTATATGAATTGCAGTCATTGTAATTTTCCAGTCAAATAACTATCAGAGTACAATTGAAAGGTTTTTGTACAAACTGCCTATGATAACAGTATATTTAAAAAAATAAAACACTCAAACTGCACTCAAAATGCATGTTCCAAATTATTATGCACAGCAGAGTTTTCAACCTTTTAATTTTAATAAAGAACAAAAAAATGGTCATTTTTGAAATTCTAAGCATTAGCAGGTTATTACACACTGAAATCAAACAGTTTTCAACTCAAAACTTTATTCTAGGTGATGTTACATTTGCACATAGGACCGCTTGTTCGAAAGGAGCTTCTGAACTCTCTCGTCCATTGAATTTGTCAGGTTTTGGATGGTTTCTGCTTCAATTGTTTTGCATGAGGACAGAATACCCTCCCAGAGCTGTTGCTTAGATGTGAACTGCCTCCCGCCATCATAGACACTCCTTTTGATGATGCTCCAGAGGTTCTCAATGGGGTTGAGGTCAGGGGAGCATGGGGGCCACACCATAAGTTTGTCCCCTTTTATGCCCATAGCAGCCAGAGATGCAGATGTGTTATGTGCAGCATGAGACGGGGCATTATCATGCATGAAAATGATCTTGCTGCGGAATGCACGGTTCTTCTTCTTGAACCATGGAAGCAAGTGCTGTTTGAGAAACTCAACATACATTATGGAGTTCATCTTTACCCCTTCAGGGATCCTAAAAGGGCCGACAATCTCTCTCCCCATGATTCCAGCCCAAAACATTACTCCACCTCCTCCTTGTTGGCGCTGTAGCCGTGTTTGCATGGGGTGTCCATCAACCAGCCATCCTCCACTCCATCCATCTGGACCATCAAGATCATTTCATGCATGATAATGCACCGTCTCATGATGCACATAACACATCTGCATCTCTGGCTGCTATGGGCATAAAAGGGGACAAACTTATGGTGTGGCCCCCATGCTCCCCTGACCTCAACCCCATTCAGAACCTCTGGAGCATCATCAAAAGGAGTGTCTATGATGGCGGGAGGCAGTTCACATCTAAGCAACAGCTCTGGGAGGGTATTCTGTCCTCATGCACAACAATTAAAGCAGAAACCATCCAAAACCTGACAAATTCAATGGACGAGAGAGTTCAGAAGCTCCTTTCGAACAAGGGGTCCTATGTGCAAATGTAACATCACCTAGAATAAAGTTTTGAGTTGAAAACTGTTTGATTTCAGTGTGTAATAACCTGCTAATGCTTAGAATTTCAAAAATGACCATTTTTTTGTTCTTTATTAAAATGAAAAGGTTGAAAACTCTGCTGTGCATAATAATTTGGAACATGCATTTTGAGTGCAGTTTGAGTTTTTTATTTTTTAAAAAATATACTGTTATCATAGGCAGTTTGTACAAAAACCGTTCAATTGTACTCTACTAGTTATTGACTGGAAAATTACAATGACTGCAATTCATATAGGTAATTTGGGGAAATCTGAGAAAATATTATTTGCATAATAATTTGGAACACAGTGTATATGTACAATTTTAATATGATCAATAGAAATATGTAAATATATTATATATATACACACACTGCTCAAAAAATAAAGGGAACACTTAAACATCACAACTCCAAGTCAATAACACTTCTGTGAAATCTACCTGTCCAGTTATGAAGCAACACGGATTGTGAATCAATTTCTCCTGCTGTTGTGCAAATGGAGCAGACAACTGGTAGAAATGATAGGCAATTAGCCAGATACCCCCTATAAAGGAGTGGTTCTGCAGGTGGTGACCACAGACCATTTCTCTGTTCTCATTCTTTTTGGCTGATGTTTTGGTCACTTTTTCATTTTGCCATTGCTCTCACCCCTAGAGGTACATTAGCATTAGGCAGTGTCTACAGTACAACCCACAGAAGTTGCTCAGGTAGTGCCGTTCATCCAGGATGGCACATCAGTGCGAGCTGTGGCAAGAAGTGTAGCTGTGTCTGTCAGCACAGTGTCCAGAGCATGGAGCAGATACCAGGAGATGTGCAGGGAGCCATAGGAGGGCAACAACCCAGCAACAGGACCGTTACCTCCTCCTTTGTGCAAGGAGGAACAGGAGGAGCACTGCCAGAGCCCTGCAAAATGACCTCCAGCTGGCCACAAATGTGCATGTGTCTGCACAAACGGTTAGAAACCGACTCCATGAGGGTGGTATGAGGGCCCGATGTCCACAGATGGGGGTTGTGCTCACAGCCCAACACCGAGCAGGACGCTTGACATTTGCCACAGAACACCAGGATTGGCAAAGTCGCCACTGGTGCCCTCTGCTCTTCACAGATGAAAGCTCAGTATTGTGTGTGGCCTCCACGTGCCTGTATGACCTCCCTACAACGCCTGGGCATGCTCCTGATGAGGTTGCGGATGGTCTCCTGTGGGATCTCCTCCCAGACCTAGACTAAAGCATCAGCCAACTCCTGAACAGTCAGTGGTGCAACGCGACGTTGGTGGATGTGACTCGCCCCCTGGGCCGTGGGGTACTCGGATCCGGGCAGTAGGGGAACGATGGGAGTAGTAGTGGCAACCCGGTTTCGTGGCTCAGGGTGGTCAGGCCAGTGGTAGTCCGTTATGTGCTGATGTTTATGTCCGACTACGCCACCCGTGGATTTGCGGTTATTAGGAACCGCCGCTGCATGCCGACCGCTGGGGCTGATGAGGTGTGCAGCTAGGGTAGTGTGACTCCCCACGGGAAGAGTGCGGCCCCAGGGCAGTATAGTGGATGGTGGGAGTGATGGTGGTGAGAGTCCCAGTGCTGATAGTGCTGGAGAAGCAAGGAGCACACAGACAACAGGTTGCAGTCCAGGGTCTTTACTAGAACAGGTAAATTGACCCATAAACAGTCCCGGCTAGGAGGGGGACCTGGATGTCTGAGAGCAACGGGGAAATTGGCCCTGGTCAGGGTGAGGGTGTAGGCCTACCGTGCTTTCTGCGCTCCTTCTGGCTATCTCCTCCTGATAGGGTAACAGCCCACGTTTCCAAGCTTTCCGTGTATTCTCGCCTGTATGGCCTGCGACGTGGGTTCCTTTCTGCTCCCAGCCTTGTACGGCTTTACTGGTACCTTCTGTTGTGGCAGGGCCTCCAGGCTTCTTAGGCCAAGGAATATACAGTCCCCTGCGGACTGGTTCTCTGCTGGGGGATGTGGAATCCTCTCAGCCTCAGACACCAAAGTCTGGTAAATTAAGTCCTCTTTCTGCCAAGACAGGCTCTCTTCGCCTCTTGTCTCTGGCTTGTGGCTCTCCTCCTGCCACACTTCCTCTTAGGTGCAGTGCAACTGTCTGTTCCTGTTCTGCTCTGGGACAAGTGTCAATGCTGAGACAGGCCATCCAGTTCTCTCTAACCCTGCCCCCAGCACCAGCTTTTATAGGGGCAGCCTGCTCCCCCTACTGGCCTGAGACAGGAGGCATTGCATGCTAATGTTCCCCTGACTAGAGAACCTCCCCCTTGCTCTCAGACACAGCTTTAATACATTTTGTGGCATCCAGGCCAGGGTGACACATTCCCCCCTAGTGAAATTTAGTACTCCGGGACTAAACAATAAACAAAGACAATAAAACATTAATAGACATTAATAGACAGACGACGCACAAATTGAGTTCTTAAGGTCACAGTGTGGCCTGTGACCGGGTGTCCATATCACCAATACAACGGGAAGCCTTAACCAGGTGGGGGTCTGTCCTACCCCAAGTCCTTCACAGTCTTAGTTCATTCCTTGGTTAGGCTCCGAACGCAGTCCATACCAGGTCCCGGTTATAAAAAGTCCATAACCTGTGAGTCCTTACAGTAACTGCAAGAAACTGAAACACGGAATTACCAAACATGCATGTAACTTTGCAAACAATTCAACATTTGGCAACAAGGTTATTTACAATTTTAGTGCGCTCTATATTCTCCAGCGAGCGGGTATCAGCCCCTTTGTGCTCCTGGTTGACCTACGTAGCCCACTGTCTGGTGGTGGACCAACCTGGCTTTCCCCACTAGCGTTAGGGGTACAGCTACCAGCTGGGTGTACAGGTAGGGAAGGCAGCTGTCTGCGGGTCCTTTGGCTTACCGCAGGCATGGCAGGCTCACTGTCAGCAGAGGGTTGACTCTCCTGGGCTGCTGGTACAGGCTCTTCTGCCTCTGGAACCGCTTGCTCCTCTTCACCTTCCGGCTCTGGTGTTGGTTGTTGCTGTGCCGGTTGCAGGAAATGCAGGATGGGTACCACTATGGCATCATTTATGCGAGTCCAGGACTGAGGGAACTCTCCGAGAACGGTGCTGATCATTTCTTCCTTGTCCTCTGCGGGTTCAAGGTCACTCTGATCCTCTTCTGCACTACGGAGTTGCTCGGGGCATCTTTTGAGATGGTCTCTGGAGACGGTACTAGTGGTTTCTCCTCCGTCCTTGGTGATCACGCACACCTTCGGGTTGTCGTGATCAGACTGCAGAACGGTGTAGGGTTCCCTTTCCCACTGGTCGTCCAACTTGTGAAGCCTTCTTTTTCGCTTTAGGACTTGCTCACCAGGTTCTAGGGGACCAGCAGGGGCGTGTTGGTTGAAGAGTTTTTCTTGCCTCTCTCTCACCTGGGCCAGGCTCTTCTCCACAGTCTACTGCACCTTCTTGTACTGCAGTTGCCTTTCCGTATCCCAGTCCGCATCCGGGGAGGTGTCCTCAGGCGTTAGGACTCCCATCTCCAGGTCTATAGGCAGCTTACCCGGTCTGGGTCGCATCAGGTAAGCCGGGGTGCAGTTGGTAGCATTCACCGGGATATGATTGTATAAGTCTATCAGGTCCGGCAGTTTTTCTGGCCACAGGCTGCGCTCCTCCAGGGGCAACGTCTTCAGGAGATCAATGACTATATTGTTCATCTTCTCACACATCCCGTTGGTTTGTGGGTGGTAAGGCGTTGTCCGAATCTTCTTACAGCCATAGAGGTTGCCGAACTCCTGGAAGATTTCAGCCTCGAACGCTGGACCTTGGTCTGTCAGGACCTGTTCCGGATACCCGTGTGGACGGCAGAAATATTGCTGGAAGGCTCTGGCCGCTGTTTGGGCTGTCAAGTCTTTTACTGGGACCACCACTAGAAAACGGGAATAGTGGTCCACGATTGTCAGGGCATAGATGTATCCTGACCGGCTGGGAGCCAATTTGACATGGTCCAGAGCTACCAGCTCAAGAGGCTGCGTGGTGACGATGGGCCTCAAGGGTGTCTTCTGGCTGGTGCGGTCCTTCCTCCTTAGGTGACAAGGGCCACAGTCTCTGCACCATTTTTCTACAGCTCCTCTCATGCCGACCCAAAAGAACCTTCCTCTTAGTAGGAACTCCAGTTTCTTCCAACCGAACCGATGTGTCCCGCTCTGTCATGGTAAGCCCCCAGGACCATAGCTGCATCCCGCCTTGGGACCACGACTTGCCAGGTCAGCTCGTGCGTCCGGTGGTTGACAATCCTTCTGCACAACTTGCCTTCGTAGAGGAACAGCTTGCTCTTCTCTTTCCATAGCTGCTTGGCTTCCTCTGGAGCATCCGGATCTATGCGGGCATCTTCCTGGGTCAGCAGATCTTTCACCAGGCGGATGGCAGGGTCACTATCTTGGGTCTCGGCCCAGCTGTGATGAGGTAGGGGATTTATCATCACGGTTGTTAGATCCTCCTCCTTCACGCGGTGGGAGTATTGAGCAGCTCCATACCGGTGAAACGCGGGGAGTTCTACCTCCTCCAGCTCTTCTGGGTCTTCGTCACCTTCAGATAAGTGAGGCATCCTCGATAGGGCGTCAGCGTTGGCATTGGTTTTGCCGGCCCGGTACTTGATCAGTCATAGTTGGAGAGACGGGCCATCCACCGCTGTTCTAGGGCACCCAGTCTTGCATTGTCCAGGTGTGTCAACGGGTTGTTGTCCGTGTACACGGTGAACTTTGCGGAGGCCAGGTAATGCTTGAAGCGTTCCGTCACGGCCCACACCACCGCCAAGAATTCTAGCTTGAAGGATCTGTAATTCTCCGGGTTCCTCTTGGTGGGTCTCCGCTTCCGGCTGGCGTACGCGATCACCCTTTCTCTGCCCTGTTGGTTTTGGAACAGTACGGCTCCCAGTCCCACATTACTGGCATCTGTGTGGAGAATGAAAGGCTGGCCATAATCAGGGTAGGCCAGGATCTCGTCCCCTGTGAGGGCCATCTTTAGCTGGCGGAAGGACTCCTCTTCCGGTTTATCCCACTTGAAGGGCGGCTTTTGGCTCCTGGACTTAGACTGTCCGATCAGGAGGTCCTGCATAGGAGCTGCCATCTTAATGAACCCGGGGATGAACCTTCGGTAGTAGCCTACCAACCCGAGAAACTGTCTCACCTCTTTGATGTTCGAGGGGCTTGGCCAGCTCTTGATTGCCGTGACCTTGTCAGGGTCGGGGGCCACTCCTTCCACGCTTACCACGTGCCCTAGGTACTGGTCCTTTGGTTTCAGCAGGTGACACTTCGATGGTTTCACCTTCAGGTCATAGCCTGCCAGGGCTTCGAACACCTCGGCCAGGTGCTTTAGGTGGTCCTCGTAGGTCTTCGAATAGACGATCACGTCGTCCAGGTAAAGGAGGACCGTCTCGAAGTTTCGGTGCCCTAGACATCATTCCATCAGCCTCTGGAAGGTCCCTGGTGCGTTGCAGAGCCCGAAGGGCATACAGTTGAACTCACTCAGTCCCATCGGGGTGGTGAAGGCAGTCTTCTCCTTGTCAGCCTCTGCCACAGGAACCTGCCAGTACCCGCTAGTAAGGTCCAAAGTAGAAAAGAAGTTAGCAGATTTTAGTGCGGCTAAAGACTCCTCTATTCTAGGCAGCGGATATGCGTCTTTGTGGGTGATACGGTTGATTTGTCTATAGTCCACGCACATTCTCATGGTGCCGTCTTTCTTTTTGACCAGAACCAAGGGGGCTGCCCAGGGGCTACAGCTGTCTCTAATAACCCCAGCTTCTTTCATCTCTCTTAGCATGCCCTTTGCGTTCTGATAATGTGCAGGGGGTACAGGTCTGTGCCTCTCTTTTATTGGTGGGTGGCTCCCTGTGGGGATGTGGTGTTCTATCCCTTTTACTCTGCCGAAGTCTAGCGGGTGCTTACTAAAGACTCTCTCGTACTCCTGTACCACCCGGTAGACTCCTTGTTTTTGGTGCAGGGGAGTGGAGTCAGCACCCACATGGAGTTTCTGGCACCAGTCCTCCTTTTGTTTCTGGGAGCCATTACCTTCCGCCTGAGGAGATGGAGGCAAGGGTTCCACGGCCCTGATAGCTTTGTGTTCGACAACAAACAGTTTGGCGAGTGTAGCGTACCTGGGTAAGTGTACTTCCCTCTCCCCAATGTTGAGGATGCGGACGGGCACCCTCCCATGACGGACATCAACCACCCCCCGGGCTGTCATAATGGTGGGCCTGCTGTCTGAGTACACGGGTTCTACCATGGCTTGGTAGTCTCTACCTCTCAACCCGATTGCAGTCCGACACCAGATCATCATTTCACTTTTGGGAGGCATGGAAATGGGGAATGGGTCACTCAGTCTTACGCTACCGATCTCACCACCAGACAGTTCTACCTGCTGCCGTCTCATCAGGGCTTTTATCTCCTTGTTGAGGACTCTCTGTTGGCTGGAACTAGCATTCACCGCCACCTGTTGTAGAATTACAATTACCTCTGAAAGACAATTTTCAATTACGTTAGTACCCACAGTTATTTTAGGGTGACTTTCACGACGGTCAATGTCCACAATAATCACCCCCTGTGCCGGCAGTTCAACTTTACCAATTTTAATGGTCATCTCCTTGAACCCCATCTGCGGCACGGGTAAGCCATTACTGGCGATGATGCTCAAGTTATTGTCTGGATACCGTGTGATATCAGCATCAGTCCAATACTGCTTAAAAAGTACATAAGGGATAGTGGTTACTTGTGACCTATTATCCAGCAAGGCGCTCATGGGGATACCGTCCAGCACCATGGGTAAAACCGGGCGCCCCCCAACGTACTTATTACGCCAATTGTAAGGGCCTGGTGATCTTATGCCTGGGGGTTGGCCCTTTGCCCCAGGTTGGACCCTTTTAAATTACAGTACCTGGAAATGTGTCCGGGCTGGTTGCATCGACGGCAAATGGGCTGTCCATCCTCTGCGTAGCGGTCTGTGGGCCTCCCTCGGAACGAGGGGATCCTCCTCTGTCGACGCCACGGGACATCCTCCGGACTTGAAGCCAGCTCGATGGGTCTTGACGGGTCCACTTGCAACGCCTGGACGGTCCTGGTCAACGCTGCGACGCTCCTGGTCAGCTCCTGGACTTGGTGGTGCAGGTCTTTCGACGGGGCTTGGTTCAGGGCCTGTGCATCAGCCCCCACGGGATCCATAGAGGAGGGCGCCGCCTCCTGGTGGTTGGTGAGAGCAGGGCGCCGGGGGTTTATAGCGCCACTGGTTGCAGATTCACGGAGCACCCTTATGGCCCTGTCCTTAAATTGGGCAAAGGTTAGGTCGGGGTTCTGAAAGAACATGAGACGCAGTTGGGCCCTGTGGGCGCTAGACAGCAGACCTTCTATGAATTGTTCTGTTAGCAGCTTATCCGTTTCCTGCACACTGCCAGGGTCAGTTTGTTGAATAGCCCTCAAGGCTTCCTGCAGATTTAGGGCATAGTCTCTGATGCTGTCCTGTGCCCGCTGCTTACATCCATAGAACCTCATTTTAATCTCAGCGGAGGTACGTGTGTCAAAGGTACCCCGCAGCCGGGCCAGAATACCCTTCACAGTCCTTTTATCCTCAGTGGGCCATGATTTTACCTCCCTTTGGGCTGCGCCAGTTAACTGCCCTGTCAATATGCTGACCTTCTGTTCCTCTGTCAGGGGGTAAACGTGGAACAAACTGTATAGCCTTTCCTTGAAGTCAGTTAGGGCATGGGGCTCCCCTGAGTATTTGGGCAGCCAGGCCGCTCCAGGGATGTAGGGCAGGGAAAAGGGCATCACCGCTGCTGCAGCTGCGTTGGTGGTAGTGGGCGCCTCTGTGTCCGACATCTTCCCACCCCCCTAGTTAAGCGTGGCCTACCTTCCGACGATCCTCTTCTGTAGGCCGCGGCTCCGCTGCTGCTGCTCTGGACGAGGACCTTGCGTCGCGTCCTGATGACGTCAGCGTCGCTCTCTCTCCCTTCCAGGACCTTGCGCAGCGTCGGTGCGTGGGGCGGAGCTTCGGATCTCGCGCGGTTTTGAAGTCCACGCCCCTCTTCTTCCCGCGCGGCGTCCTGAAGATGGCGTCCGATGGCGAGAAACAGCTGCGGATGGCGGGAAGACGGCAGAAGACGGCGGGAAACAGTCCAAGATGGCGTCTGATGGCGGGAATCGGCTCCGGATGGCGGGAAACGACTCCGGACGGCGGGAAACTTCGCCACAGGTAAGTTACAAAAGTCTTGTTCAGGCACGCAGTACCCGGTGGTTGCGGGCATGAAATCCTGCCGACTACGCCAAAGCTGACTCGCCCCTTGGGCCGTGGGGCACTCGGATCCGGGCAGTCTGGGAACGATGGGAGTAGTAGTGGCAACCCGGTTCCGTGGCTCAGGGTGGTCAGGCCAGTGGTAGTCCGTTATGTGCTATTGATTATGTCCGACTACGCCACCCGTGGATTGCGGTTATTAGGAACCGCCGCTGCATGCCGACCGCTGGGGCTGATGAGGTGTGCAGCTAGGGTAGTGTGACTCCCCACGGGAAGAGTGCGGCCCCAGGGCAGTATAGTGGATGGTGGGAGTGATGGTGGTGAGAGTCCCAGTGCTGATAGTGCTGGAGAAGCAAGGAGCACACAGACAACAGGTTGCAGTCCAGGGTCTTTACTAGAACAGGTAAATTGACCCATAAACAGTCCCGGCTAGGAGGGGGACCTAGATGTCTGAGAGCAACGGGGAAATTGGCCCTGGTCAGGGTAAGGGTGTAGGCCTACCGTGCTTTCTGCGCTCCTTCTGGCTATCTCCTCCTGATAGGGTAACAGCCCACGTTTCCAAGCTTTCTGTGTATTCTCGCCTGTATGGCCTGCGACGTGGGTTCCTTTCTGCTCCCAGCCTTGTACGGCTTTACTGGTCCCTTCTGTTGTGGCAGGGCCTCCATGTTAGAACCTTGCTGTTAGGTTTTTTTTTCCTTTGCTGGTCACATGACCTTGTTGGCCTATTTAATCCTGCTCCGCCCTTCTGGCTTTGCTGGACTTCATTGTATATCTACTTTCTAGCTAGCCTGTGCTCTGTATCTAACTCTGTTAGTTTGCTTGGTCTACGGACCTCTATGTTCTATCTATTTTGTTTGTTCGTCTGTCTGCTACTATTTCTGTTAGGAGGTGTCCCATATTCCTTCCAGTCCTTAGTACTTGTAGGGATTCCCTCCCCACATCTATAGGTCTTCGTACAGACTAGATTAGGACTTTAGCAGGTCTGATCGCAGGATCAGGTTCCCTGTTACATTGTAGGGATTCAGCTGAGTCCTATAGTAGGGACAGATCTCCTCTCTTTCCTTAGCTTTGGTAGCAGAACATAACAGTAAGTCCAGCCTGCAAATTCTCTAAGGAAAGATTTTTTTTGTTCCATCATGGTGTCGGTTCAGGATTTGGCTAAACACCTGCAGGGACTCTCTCTGGAGGTGGCCGAGCTCCGTCAGCACGTGAGTAACTGTCCTGGAGCATATTTCTTGGAGCCATAAATGTTATGACAAGTGTTGTAACGGGCGTATTGCAGCTTTGGATAGGGGAGAATTGCCTGTTCCTATTCAGGATTTTTGGAGAGTTTTTTCTGAGAAAGAATCGCAGGTTTTGCCTCCCCATAGAGACTATGATTGTTCTATTGAATTTGTCCCTGGAGCGACTATTCCTAAAAGTCGTTTATTTAACCTTACTATTCCTGAGAGGAAGGCTTTGGAGGAATACATACAGACAAGTTTGGCCGCCGGTCACATTAGGCCCTCTAAGTCTCCTGTGGCGGTTGGATTTTTTTTTGTAAAAAAAAAGGACGGCGGTTTACGTCCTTGTCTGGATTTTCGTGAGATTAACAAAATTACGGTACGCAATCCTTACCCACTGCCATTGATTCCTGATCTGTTTAACCAGTTATTGGGGGCCAAGTGGTTCTCTAAAATTGACCTTAAGGGGGCATGCAATCTGTTGCGCATGAAGGAGGGTGATGAATGGAAGACTGCTTTTAACACTCCTGTGGGTCATTTTGAGAATCTGGTTATGCCTTTTGGTCTTACTAATGCTCCTGCATTTTTTCAGAATCTGATTAATGACATCCTTAGACCTTTGATCGGTAAAAATGTGGTTGTGTATTTGGATGACATTTTGATTTATTCGCCAGATCTGGAGTCTCATTGGCGGAGCGTGCGTGAGGTATTACAGTTATTAATGGACAATTCGCTTTTTGCTAAGCTGGAGAAATATGAGTTCGCTGTACAGAGAATTAGTTTTTTGGGCTACATTATCTCCAGCAAAGGTTTTGAGATGGATCCGGTTAAGGTTCAGGCTGTGCAGGAATGGCCTAGGCCTATTGGTTTGAAATCGATACAGAGGTTTTTGGGTTTCGCCAATTACTATAGAAAATTCATAAAAAATTTTTCTAGTATTGTCAAACCTCTGACTGATCTCACCAGGAAAGGTGCTAATGCGGTTCAGTGGTCTTCTGAGGCCATTGAAGCTTTTATGTATCTCAAGGAGAGGTTCACCTCTGCTCCCATCCTTATGCAGCCTGATGTTACTAGGCCGTTTTTGGTTGAGGTTGATGCTTCCTCTGTGGGGGTTGGCGCAGTATTGTCTCAGGATAACGGGGATGGATTACATCCCTGTGCCTTTTTTTCAAAAAAATTTTCGGAGACTGAATTGAATTACGATGTTGGTAATCGGGAATTATTGGCTATTAAACTCGCATTTGAACACTGGCGCCACTTCTTGGAAGGTGCGGAATTTCCCGTTCAGGTTCTTACGGATCATAAAAATCTGATATATCTTGATGCTGCCAAGCGCCTGAATGCCCGTCAGGCTAGGTGGGCACTGTTTTTCTCGCGGTTTAATTTCTCCGTTACTTACATCCCTGGTACTAAGAATGTTAAGGCGGATGCCTTGTCTCGCAGTTTTTCTCCCATAGTCGGTGCTGAGAAAGAGGAAAACATTTTACAAGAAGGTGTTGTGATAGCTGCTTTAGACTCCGTTTTGGAAGATGAGATTCTTAAAGCTCAGGAGAATGCCCCATCTAACACTCCTCATGGGAGGTTGTTTGTGCCTGGGACCTTTAGGAGAGATTTGTTTGTTGAGTGTCACGAATCTCGGTTGGCAGGTCATCCCGGAATCTCTGAGACCAAGAGACTGGTGGGTCGCAGTTTTTGGTGGCCTGGATGGCAGAAGGAAGTCATTAAGTGGGTGCGCCAATGTACTATATGTGCTAGATCTAAGTCCTCACATACTCCTGCTGCGGGGTTGCTTTGTCCTTTGGAGGTCCCCAGTGCTCCTTGGACACATTTGGCTATGGACTTTATAACTGACCTTCCCCCCTCTGAGGGTTTTACTGTCATCTGGGTGGTCGTGGACCGTTTTAGCAAGATGTGTCACTTGGTTCCCTTCGTCAAACTGCCCTGCGCTAAAACTCTCGCTAAGACCTTTGTCAAGGAAATTGTCAGACTTCATGGCGTTCCTACTGACATTGTTTCTGATAGGGGTCCTCAGTTCGTGGCTCGTTTTTGGCGTGCCTTTTGTGACAGGTTGGGAATTCATTTGTCGTTTTCGTCCGGATATCATCCTGAATCTAATGGCCAGACAGAAAGGAAAAACCAGGATGTTGAGCAGTTCTTGCGTTGTTTTGTGGCAGACAATCAAGAGGGGTGGTCTGAGTTTCTGCCACTTGCCGAATTTGCTCTGAACAATCATACATCTTCTTCTGCTGGTTGTTCGCCTTTTTTTTGTTGTTCTGGGAGACATCCGTCGTTTGGGTCGTTCTCCAAGTTGGGATCTGCCGTGCCTGAGGAGGAGAATTTTTCCGGTGATTTGGAAAGAGTTTGGACGGATGTGCGTGGTAATCTTCAGGAGGCCAACAGAAAATCTAAAGACTACTTTGATAGGAAACGACAGGAGGTTTTGTTCGCTGTTGGTGACATGGTTTGGTTGTCCTCTAGGAATCTGCGTTTGAGGATTCCTTCTAAGAAATTGGGTCCCAAGTTTGTAGGGCCCTTTAAGGTGCTTCAGGTTGTCAACCAATCTGCTGTTAGGTTGGAGGTTCCTACCTCCTGGAGAATTAATCCGGTCTTTCATGTCTCTCTGTTAAAAAAAGCTGTTGTGTCGGATGGTGACGCCTCTGCCTCTGTTCCTCCGGTGGTGGAGGACGGGGAATATGAAATTTCTCGCATCCTTGACTCTAGACGGTATAGAGGTAGTTTGCAGTATCTTGTGGCCTGGAAAGGTTTCGGACCCGAGGATAACTCTTGGGTGAGGTCAGATGATGTTTCCGCGTCCAGACTTATCAGAGCGTTTCACAGGAGATTTCCTGATAAGCCTGGTCCTAGGGGATCCGGAGGATCCTCTTAGAAGGGGGGGTACTGTTAGAACCTTGCTGTTAGGTTTTTTTTTCCTTTGCTGGTCACATGACCTTGTTGGCCTATCTAATCCTGCTCCGCCCTTCTGGCTTTGCTGGACTTCATTGTATATCTACTTTCTAGCTAGCCTGTGCTCTGTATCTAACTCTGTTAGTTTGCTTGGTCTACGGACCTCTATGTTCTATCTATTTTGTTTGTTCATCTGTCTGCTACTATTTCTGTTAGGAGGTGTCCCATATTCCTTCCAGTCCTTAGTACTTGTAGGGATTCCCTCCCCACATCTATAGGTCTTCGTACAGACTAGATTAGGACTTTAGCAGGTCTGATCGCAGGATCAGGTTCCCTGTTACATCGTAGGGATTCAGCTGAGTCCTATAGTAGGGACAGATCTCCTCTCTTTCCTTAGCTTTGGTAGCAGAACATAACACTCCAGGCTTCTTAGGCCAAGGAATATACAGTCCCCTGCGGACTGGTTCTCTGCTGGGGGATGTGGAATCCTCTCAGCCTCAGACACCAAAGTCTGGTAAATTAAGTCCTCTTTCTGCCAAGACAGGCTCTCTTCGCCTCTTGTCTCTGGCTTGTGGCTCTCCTCCTGCCACACTTCCTCTTAGGTGCAGTGCAACTGTCTGTCCCTGTTCTGCTCTGGGACAAGTCTCAATGCTGAGACAGGCCATCCAGTTCTCTCTAACCCTGCCCCCAGCACCAGTTTTTATAGGGGCAGCCTGCTCCCCCTACTGGCCTGAGACAGGAGGCATTGCATGCTAATGTTCCCCTGACTAGAGAACCTCCCCCTTGCTCTCAGACACAGCTTTAATACATTTTGTGGCATCCAGGCCAGGGTGACACAGATGGAGCGAGACATGATGTCCCAGATGTGCTCAATCGGATTCAGGTCTGGGGAACAGGCGGGCCAGTCCATAGCTTCAATGCCTTCACCTTGCAGAAACTGCTGACACACTCCAGCCACATGAGGTCTGGCAATGTCCTGCATACTGCATAAGGGGCATAATGGGGGCATTACACTGTGTGGGGGCATAATACATACTACATAAGGGGCATAATGGGGGCATTAAACTTTTTGGGGCATCATACATACTGCATAAGGGGCATAATGGGGGCAATACACTGTGTGGGGGCATCATACATACTGCATAAGGGGCATAATGGGGGCATTACATTGTGTGGTAGCATCATACATCTTGTATAAGGGGCATAATGGGGGCATTACACTGTGTGGTGCATCATACATACTGTATAAGGGGCATAATGGGGGCATTACACTGTGTGGGGCATCATATATACTGTATAAGGGGCATAATGGGGCATTACACTGTGTGGGGGCATCATACATACTGCATAAGGGGCATAATGGGGGCATTACACTGTGTGGGGGCATCATACATACTGCATAAGGAGCATAATGGGGGCATTACACTGTGTGGGGGCATCATGTATACTGCATAAGGGGCATAATGGGGGCATTACACTGTGTGGGGCATCATATATACTGTATAAGGGGCATAATGGTGGCATACACTGTGTGGTGCATCATACATACTGTATAAGGGGCATAATGGGGGCATTACACTGTGTGGGGCATCATATATACTGTATAAGGGGCATAATGGGGCATTACACTGTGTGGGGGCATCATACATACTGCATAAGGGGCATAATGGGGGCATTACACTGTGTGGGGGCATCATACATACTGCATAAGGAGCATAATGGGGGCATTACACTGTGTGGGGGCATCATGTATACTGCATAAGGGGCATAATGGGGGCATTACACTGTGTGGGGGCATCATACATCCTGCATAAGGGGCATAATGGGGGCATTACACTGTGTGGGGGGCATCATACATCCTGCATAAGGGGCATAACACTGTGTGGGGGCATCATACATCCTGCATAAGGGGCATAATGGGGGCATTACACTGTGTGGGAGGCATCATACATACTGCATAAGGGGCATAATGGGGGCATTACACTGTGTGGGGGCATCATACATCCTGCATAAGGGGCATAATGGGGGCATTACACTGTGTGGGGGCATCATGCATCCTGCATAAGGGGCATAATGGGGGCATTACACTGTGTGGGGGCATCATACATACTGCATAAGGGGTATAATGGGGGCATTACACTGTGGGGGGCATCATGCACCCTACATAAGGGGCATAATGGGGGCATTACACTGTGTGGGGGCATCATACATTCTGTATAAGGGGCATAATGGGGGCATTACACTGTGGGGCCAGTAAAGGGGCCCTTTACTATGAGAACAATACGTTTCCTCCCTTCCTGTCTCCATAGTTGGGTCGTATGTATCTATTACAGGAAACAGAACAAAAACCTTATGATTCTTATAAAGGGGCAACACAAGACCCCAAAAGAGTCTCTGTGCTCAAGGGGTTAATGCCCCCTGCGCCCAGTAATGGGGGATCCCCACATACCTCCACCTGCAGAGCCGCCACCACATATATGGCTGCTCTGTGCGCACAGGAGCTGTGATGAGGTCACAGGAGGGGAAGAGTCAGGGGTCACATGATCAGGGGCCTCAGTGGATGTGTGACACCCCAGGGGTCTGGTTGCCACAGTGATAGAGATATTATGTCTGAGAGCAGGTGGGAGGTCCTTTGGTCAGGGATCCTGTGCATGCCACACCTCCTGCCCAGTCTTGGGAGGGGAAGGACTTCCCCTATATAAACCTGGGGCTGAGGCAGGGTAGGGAGTTCTGAGAGGAGAAGACAGGGAGCAGAGCTGCTCTATGGGCTCTGCTCCACAGGCAGGCCCTGTCCAGGGGCCTGAGCCTGGAGTCAAGGAGAGTAGAGACAAGAAACAGTCATATGAAGAAACAGCAGAAGCTCAGTGGGAGCAATACTAATACGAGTCAGGGGCTGGCAGCTGCAGAGCTCGCCCTGACTGAGAAGCTTTCTTACCGGACCCGGCGTCCGAGGCTGTGGGGACTAACTCTTACCCAGCAGCAGAAGCCGACCGGCAGGGGATTTCAGGTCCTCAGGCCCAGAAACCCAAAGGCACGGTCACACGCGTGGGACCAGCACCGCCATCGTGGAGCGGAAGCCATTAGAAGGCCCCGAGTCACCGGCCATACGGGTGAGCACCACACGGTACACTCAGGGACGTGGGCTACTTATATCCGCTTCTAGCAAGGTAGCCAGAAGAGTACAGTCAGTTTGGGAGGCCTACAACTCCGCCTGGCCAGGGGAGATCCCATCTGCTCAAGGACTGACCAGGCCCCGTTCGCTAGCAAGTACTCCGGGAGGGTCTATCGTTGTTACCAGTAAAGACCCTGAATTACACCGCACCGTCTCTGAGTGGTTCCTGCATCTACCGCTGTTACATCGCCGCTCAGTTTGACTCCCTGGGCACGGACCGGGTCACCGCCACGAGACTACAACCCTCAAGAGATCCGGCTCCGGGTAAGCTCCCGCGTGCGCAACACAGCGTGACACAGGCCCAGGGGCGCGTCAACTTTGGCGTAGTCGGCAGGATTTCGTGCCCGCAACCACCGGGTACTGCGTGCCTGAAAAAGAGACTTTTCAAACTTACCTGTGGTGAAGATTCCCGCCATCCGGCGCCATCTTCAGCCTTCTTCCCGCCATCGGTGAAGTTTCCCGCCATCCGGCGCCATCTTCTGCCTTCTTCCCGCCATCCGTGGAGTTTTCCCGCCATTGGACGCCATCTTGAGGACGCCGCGCGGGAAGAAGAGGGGCGTGGACTCCGAAAGCGCGCGAGAACTGAAGCCCCGCCTCACGTCCGGACGTTGCGTAAGGTCCTGGAAGGAGCCCAGCAGACGCCGACGTCGCAGGAGCGCGACGGAAGGTCCTCAACCCTGACGATCCACTGCGGAGCCGCGACCTACGGAACAGGATCATCGCAAGGTAGGCCACGGTCCACTAGGGGGGAGGAAGATGTCGGATACGGAGGAGAGCTTCACTGCCTCAACCCCCGCCAGCGCTACCGCTGCGGCAGTTATGCCCTTCACCATGCCCTATATCCCGGGAGCAGCTTGGCTACCCCAGTACTCAGGGGAGTCACATACCCTGCATGACTTTAGAGAAAAGCTGGATAGCCTCTTCCAGGTGTACCCCCTCACAGAAGAGCAAAAAGTGAGCATCCTGGTGGCCCAACTAACCGGGGCAGCCAAAAGGGAAGTAAAATCCTGGCCACCTGGGAGGAAGACTGTCGCAGGGATACTAACCCGGCTGAAGGACACCTTTGATACCCGCACCTCAGCCGAGATTAAGCTTAGATTCTACGGGTGCAAGCAGCGAGCGCATGAGAGTATAAGGGACTATGCACTAAACCTACAAGAGGCCCTGAGGGCCATTAAGCAGGCCGACCCTGATGGAGTGGGAAACGAGGACAGGCTGTTGACCGAACAGTTTATAGAGGGACTGTATTGTAATACCCACCGAACCCAGTTGCGGGCAATGGCCTTACAGGATCCCCATCTGGGCTTTGCACAGTTCAAGGACAGAGCCATCCGGGTGCTCCGAGAACCGGCACCGGGTGGCGTTGTGACCCACAAGCGCCCTGCTATCACTTACCACCAGGAGGCGGCGCCCTTGTCGGCAGGGCCTGTGGGAGCTGATGCGCAGGCTTTGGACAATGACCCGGCTCCAGACCTACACCATCAGGTCCAAGAGCTAGCTAAGAGCGTTGCTGCGCTAACCCGAACTGTGCAGTCTTTACAGGCTTCCACCCCAGGGAAGATCCAGCTGGCATCCGGACCGGAGGACATCCCGTGGCGTCGACCAAGGAGGACCCCACCGGCCAGAGGAAGACCCAGTGACCGATACAGCGAGGACGGACGACCCATCTGCCGCCGCTGCAATCAACCTGGACATATGGCAAGGTACTGTTCTTTAAACGGGCACAACCTGGGGTAGAGGGCCAACCCCCAGGAAAAAGATCACCAGGCCCATCGAACTGGCGCGACAGATATGTGGGAGGACGTCCAGTCTTGCCTGTGGTACTGGATGGCATTCCCATGAGTGCCCTACTGGACACCGGGTCACAGGTCACCACCATCCCGTACGTGCTCTTTAAGCAGTACTGGAATGACTCGGATATTACCCGCTACCCTGACGACGACTTGAGTATCATCGCCAGCAATGGCCAGCCCGTGCCACAGATCGGATTTAAAGAGGTGACCATCAAAATCGGTAGAGTCGAACTGGCAGCACAGGGACTGATCATTGTAGATATTGACAAACATGAGAGTCACCCAAAAATAACTCTAGGAACTAATGTAATTGAAAATTGTCTTGCAGAGGTGATTTTTTGCTTTTACAGCAGGTTGCCAAGAACGCCAGCTCCGGCGAGCAGCGGGTGCTCCAGAAAGAGATCCGGGCACTGATGCGACGGCAACAGGTGGAACTCTCCGGCGGTGAGATTGGTAGCGTAAGAATGTGTGACCCTTTTCCTATTGTCATGCCCCCAAAAAGTGAAATGATGATTTGGTGCCGGGCAGCTATTGGTCTGAGAGGTAGAGATTACCAGGCAATGGTAGAACCAGTTTACTCAGACAGTAGGCCCACCATTTTGACAGCACGGGGGGTGGTCAATGTACGCCATGGGAGGGTGCCCGTTCGCATAATCAATATCGGGGAGAGGGAAGTGTACCTGCCCCGGTATGCCACGCTAGCCAAATTATATACCATTAACCAAAATGCTATACAATCTGTGGAACCCTTGCCTCCATCTCACCTGGAGGAAGGTAACGGCTCTAAGAAAACAAAGGAGGACTGGTGTCAGCAACTACATTTGGGTACTGACTCCACTCCCTCACATCAGAAACAGGGAGTCTATCGGGTGGTTCAAGAGTACGAGAGAGTGTTTAGTAAACACCCGTTAGACTTCGGGAGAGTCAAGGGGGTAGAACACCGCATCCCCACGGGAGATCATCCTCCCATAAAAGAGAGGTATCGACCCGTACCCCCTGCACATTACCAACACGCCAAGGGGATGCTTAGAGACATGAAGGAGGCTGGGGTAATCCGGGATAGCTGTAGCCCCTGGGCAGCCCCACTGGTTTTAGTCAAAAAGAAAGACAACACCATGAGGATGTGTGTAGATTACCGGAAAATCAATCGTATCACACACAAGGATGCGTACCCCTTACCAAGGATAGAGGAGTCATTGGCTGCTTTAAGATCTGCTAACTTCTTCTCTACCTTGGATCTCACTAGCGGGTACTGGCAGGTTCCTGTAGCAGAGGCGGACCGGGAGAAGACCGCATTCACCACCCCGATGGGACTTAGCGAGTTCACCTGCATGCCGTTCGGACTCTGCAACGCACCGGGAACCTTCCAACGACTAATGGAGTGTTGTCTGGGCCACAGAAACTTCGAGACGGTCCTGTTGTACCTGGACGATGTCATCGTATATTCCAAGACGTATGAGGACCACCTGAAACACCTGGCGGAAGTGTTCGAAGCTCTGGCAAGTTACGGCCTAAAGGTGAAACCCTCCAAGTGTCACCTCCTGAAACCAAAGGTGCAGTACCTGGGACACGTGGTGAGCGCTGACGGAGTGGCTCCCGACCCTGATAAGATCACCGCAATTAAGGAATGGCCAAGCCCCTCCAGCGTAAAAGAAGTGCGGCAGTTCCTCGGGTTGGTAGGCTGCTACCGAAGGTTTATTCCCGGTTTCACCAAAAAGGCAGCACCTATGCAGGACCTCCTGATAGGCCAGTCCCGGAAGGCCAAGAACCAGAAGCCGCCCTTCAAATGGGAGGAGCTGGAAGAAGAGTCCTTCCGCCAGCTGAAGATGGCCCTCACGGGGGACGAAATCCTGGCGTACCCGGATTATAGCCAGCCCTTTATCCTCTACACCGACGCCAGTAACATCGGGCTAGGAGCCGTACTGTCCCAGATCCAGCAGGGGAAGGAACGAGTAATCGCCTACGCCAGCCGAAAACTGCGACCCACCGAAAGGAACCCCGAGAATTACAGCTCATTTAAGCTAGAGTTCCTGGCCGTAGTATGGGCAGTCACCGAGCGCTTTAAGCATTACCTCGCTTCTTCCCGGTTCACCGTGTACACGGATAACAACCCGTTGACACACCTGGACACGGCAAGACTCGGTGCCCTGGAGCAGAGGTGGATGGCCCGTCTGTCCAACTACGAGTTCACAATCAAATACCGGGCCGGACGCTCCAATACCAACGCGGACGCCCTGTCCAGGATGCCCAACCTGCCGGACGAAGGAGAAGATCCGGAGGGACTGGAAGAAGTTGAACTCCCTGCGTTCCACCGTCATGGGACTATCCAGTACTCCCACCTGGTAAGGAGTAAGCAGGCTGCTACGTTGAACCCCTTACCTCACTACAACTGGGCGGAAACGCAAGACAGCGACCCTGCCGTCCGACTGGTGAAGGAGATGCTGACTCGCCCGGAGGCTTGCCTTGAACCAGACGCTCCGGAGGAAGCCAAACAACTATGGGCAGAGAGGAGTCGACTGTTCCTTTACAAGGGGAAGTTGTGCCGCAGAATGGTTAACTCCCGGACGCATGAACTACTCTGGCAAGTAGTGGTGCCACGAAGAGACGCAGCCATGGTGATGGAGGCATACCACGACGGAGCTGGACACTTCGGGTGGAAGAAGCTGGAGTTCCTGCTGCGCGAGCGATTCCACTGGGTAGGCATGAGGGGAACCATTGAGAAGTGGTGCAGAGACTGTGGCCCGTGCAACCTAAGAAGGAAGGATCGTGCCAGCCAGAAGACTCCCCTGCAGTCCATCGTCACCCGGCAGCCGTTGGAACTGGTAGCCTTGGATCATGTAAAACTGACCCCAAGCAGAAGTGGCTACGTCTACGCACTAACCATCGTGGATCACTACTCCCGGTTCTTGGTTGTCGTCCCCGTCAAGGACTTAACAGCTCGAACAGCAGCGAGAGCCTTCCAGCAGCATTTCTGCCGTCCACACGGGTACCCGGACCAAGTGTTGACAGACCAGGGACCTGCCTTTGAAGCGGAGGTCTTCCAAGAATTCTGCACTCTGTATGGCTGCCGGAAGATAAGGACGACACCCTATCATCCGCAAACTAATGGACTTTGTGAGAAAATGAACCAGGTGGTAATGGATCTTCTGAAAACGTTGCCCCTGGAAGAACGCAGTCTGTGGCCTGAGAAGCTGCCCGATCTGGTGGACCTATACAACCACATCCCGGTAGGTTCCACCAACTGTACCCCGGCTTACCTAATGAGGGCAAGACCTGGTAAGTTACCTGTTGACCTGGAAATGGGAGTCCTGACACCCGAGGACACTTCACCAGAAGCAGACTGGGACACAGAGAGGCAGCAGCAGTACCGGAGAGTACAGGAGAGCGTGGAGCGAAGTCTCTGTCAGGCTAGGGAAAGACAAGAGAAAACTTACAACCAGTATGCTCCCACTGTTCCCCTGGTACCCGGAGAGCAGGTCTTGAAGAGGAAGAGACGGCTCCACAAGTTGGACGACCAGTGGGAGAAGGACCCGTACACCGTACTGCCCTCAAGCCACGAGAACCCGAAGGTTTGTACCATCAGTAAAGACGGAGGGGAAACTACAGCCATTGTATCCCGGGACCACCTGAAGAAGTGTCCCGAACAACTGAGGAACCCTGAAGAGGAACAAGAAGACCATCGACCCGTAGAGGAAAGGGAAGATATGGTTAGTACTGTGCTCGGGGACTTCCCTCGGTCTTGGACTCAAGTCAATGGTGCAGTTGTGGTACCCGTACTCACCTTCCTCCAACCAGCATCCCAAGCACCTACGGAGCAACAGGTAGAGCTGGAAGAACAGCCGGTCCAGGAGGCAGAAGACCCCAAACCCGCAGACCAGGAGGATCAACCCTCTGCTTGCAGTGAGCCTGCCATATCCCTAGTGAGCCAAAGAGCCGGTAGACAGCTGCCCAGTTTACCCTTGACAGCTCCTACACCCTGTAGTTCAGGGCTAGACAGTCAGCTCCGTAGGTCCACTAGGGCCACTAGAGGCCAGTTACCCGCACGTTGGAGGATTTGAAGTGTATAAATTGTTTTATTTATGTTTACCTTTGTATTGTTGCTTGTGTATAATTTTGTGTTTCTAGTTATTTGTAGGAGTCCTTGGTGGATTTACCGGGAATCCTTTGTACATAGTTGGAGCGTAACCCAGGACGGACTAAAGACTGTTAAGGACTTGGGGCAGGACAAACCCCTACCTGGTTACGTCTCCCTGTTTTGGTGAAATGGACACCTTGCTTTTCTTCAAAGACTGCACCTGGTTACGGACATGCCGTAACCATCTTTATGTGTTTTTCTTATTGTATTATTATTGTTGTTATATCTTGTTATGTTTTTCTAAAATATGTTTAGTCCCGGAGTACTAAATTTCACTAGGGGGGAATGTGACACCCCAGGGGTCTGGTTGCCACAGTGATAGAGATATTATGTCTGAGAGCAGGTGGGAGGTCCTTTGGTCAGGGATCCTGTGCATGCCACACCTCCTGCCCAGTCTTGGGAGGGGAAGGACTTCCCCTATATAAACCTGGGGCTGAGGCAGGGTAGGGAGTTCTGAGAGGAGAAGACAGGGAGCAGAGCTGCTCTATGGGCTCTGCTCCACAGGCAGGCCCTGTCCAGGGGCCTGAGCCTGGAGTCAAGGAGAGTAGAGACAAGAAACAGTCATATGAAGAAACAGCAGAAGCTCAGTGGGAGCAATACTAATACGAGTCAGGGGCTGGCAGCTGCAGAGCTCGCCCTGACTGAGAAGCTTTCTTACCGGACCCGGCGTCCGAGGCTGTGGGGACTAACTCTTACCCAGCAGCAGAAGCCGACCGGCAGGGGATTTCAGGTCCTCAGGCCCAGAAACCCGAAGGCACGGTCACACGTGTGGGACCAGCACCGCCATCGTGGAGCGGAAGCCATTAGAAGGCCCCGAGTCACCGGCCATACGGGTGAGCACCACACGGTACACTCAGGGACGTGGGCTACTTATATCCGCTTCTAGCAAGGTAGCCAGAAGAGTACAGTCAGTTTGGGAGGCTTACAACTCCGCCTGGCCAGGGGAGATCCCATCTGCTCAAGGACTGACCAGGCCCCGTTCGCTAGCAAGTACTCCGGGAGGGTCTATCGTTTTTACCAGTAAAGACCCTGAATTACACCGCACCGTCTCTGAGTGGTTCCTGCTACCCCCATTTTCCACGTCGGCTGCCCTGAGGCCATACCCCTCCCGTTGGGGGTTATACTATCACGCTGCACAATTCTACACCGGCCTCAGCGGTCTGCCCTGCAGCGGCAGCTCCATAGCTGCAAATCAACGGGTGGCGTAGTCGACACTCAAATAACATCTATCAAGACTGCCACACACTGAGTTGACTCCCTGGGCACGGACCGGGTCCCCGCCACTCGGAGACTACAACCCTCATCTGATCCGGTTCCGGGTAAGCCCCGTGCGCGAGACGCTGCGCGACACAGCAGGCCCAGGGGCGCGTCAGATGCAGGACTCTGCTGTGCTGGTTGTCATGGTGCTGGATGAGCTGAAGTTTATGTGTGGGGTCAGGAGTAGTGTTGAGCGATACCTTCCGATATCGGGAAATATCGTATCAGATTGGATACATCCTGCTGGCACGAGTGGACGGGGGACAGACAAAGGCCGATGTGAGTAGTAGTGTCACATCGGCCTATGTCTGCCTGCACGCAGACACCCGCAGACATCGCGCACACACCCGCACACATCGCACAGACACCCGCGCACACTCCAATCATGATGGGTCTGATGGTCTGGGAGGTGAGGCTGACCTGTGCGGCCGTGGGAAAGTTCATGTGAGTTCATGCAGTGAAGCATGAACTCACATGAACCCTCTGAGGGCACCGCAGCTACTTCAAATGAACAGCTGATCAGCATCACCTGATACCTCAGCTGTTCATTTGAAATAACCGGCGGGAGAGCGCAGCACAAAACGGGAAAGCCGGCGGTGAAGTCTTTTCCCTGCCAGCTTCCCCGCCTGGGTCCTTCGCTCCCTGCTCCTTGGTGCTCCCCGCCCGGTCCTAACTTACGATCGGGATGTGAGGTGGCGGGGGGAGCGCAGGATCGGGGTGGGAGGCTGCGGGGAAGCAGTATGGGGCTGTGTGATTTTTTTAAAAGCCGGCGGCTTTTTACCGCCTGCCGGCTTTTAAACAATCAGGAGAATTCTCTCACGCTGGGATGGCATTCCGATATTAGCGTCCCATTGACTTGCATTGGTTTCCGGTATCGGAATCGGCGATATCCGATACTTTTTGGGTATCGGTCCGATCCAATCCGATCCGATATTTCCCGATATCGGAAGGTATCGCTCAACATTAAGTAATACATAAGAATAATATGTACTATGTCTGACCACTACAAACACTCATCTGAACTGGTCCAAGTGCTGTCAGGTTTTTTCACGGGCAGCACTTAGACAATACGGTCGTGTGAATATAGGCTTATGATGCATCTGGTAATAAACATGTTAAGGATGGGCCGCTACTCATGGGCCACTGCTGTGTGCTTGCCCCCCAGGCTAAAATGTGCCAGCCAGCCCCTGCTGCACCGGGTGCCAGAAAACCTAGATACACCTTTGGAATAGGTATCCTGCAAAGTAAGGATGGGGTTTGGTGTTTTTAAATGATTTTATTGACTCTGTGCATTTATATTTTGTATCAATAATATGATATGGTTATATATATCTTCTGGATATCAGGAGGGCTTATCCCTGTGCCTTGACTCTCTCCTTCTCCTTCGATGTCCTGTATAGGCCAAAAAAAACTATGCGTTTCGAGGACTCACAGTTCCTCTTCGTCAGCTTCTCGCTGGTAGTCAAACTGGTAACCTAATAAAGTCCAAACGCCCCCCACAAAGATAATACAACCAAAGAAATGGAGGAAGATCCAATACTAACAAGACGGTGCAAAAGGACATATGGAGGTGCAATAGAACTAAGATAGAATTCCAATAAGAATAGACTGTGTGTGAAAAAAATAATAATAAAAAAGACTTTGTTCAAACTTTCACAATTAGTTAAAAATATATAAAAATTATATACTTATATTTCTGATGGCTATAAAAAACAGTCTGTTAATCAGTGTATATTACCAGGATAGTATAAATTCGGCACTTAGTACCATCCAGAGATAAAAAGGAAAAAATGAAGGAGAAAAATAAAAACATTATATTGTATCTCCAATAGGGGTATCAATGTATAGAAACAAATACATATATAAAATAGGTGGATTCAAAGGAATATATCCAAAAGACATATTATATTGATAAAATATAAGGAGGTTCATAAAAGTGCAATGTAAATGTTCAATTGGTACTGGGATAAAAAATACATACAGTATATACCGCTGCGAGTTGAAGGCATACAGCTGACTCTCGTGATTAAGGCCCTTCAGAGCCAAGCTATTTAATGTGAAGATCCATTTGGATTCCATCCGCGACATTAATCTCAGGTAATCACCTCCCCTCCATTTTCTGGGGACTAATCGGATCCCACAAAACTTAGTGTCCTTATAAGATTGGTTGTGGAACTTCCGGTAGTGCCGGGACAGTGGATGCCCTTCAAAACCTTCATTCATGTTGATAAAGTGTTCCTTCAGCCTTTTGATAACTTGCGCTTTGTACAGACATCTCCTCCTGCCAAGGCATAAAAAGGGCGTGGCTTGGGGTGTGGATAGGGGCGTGGCCAGACTACGCGTGCCGCATGGTTTCGCCCTCTTTCTAGTCCTCATAGGTTGGCGGTATGCTTGTACTGAGCAGATCTGGGATATCAGTGATTAGGTCCCATATTGTGCACTGTAAGGTCTGGAAAAGCTCCTTCTATCCGTCTCTGTAGCACCAGAGGAAGAACAGAGGGGAAAAGACAGGATTTTCTACATGTCGCGTTATGTAGATGTTCTGCAGATTTATCACAACCGTCCACAAGAAGAAACTGCCATCACAGAGCCGCCTTTAGCTGTTGGAAAAGTTTAACCTTAGTTTTGAATAGTTGCTATAGCCAACAAGGACTTTCTATTTATGCTGGGTCACATGATGCTGGTGCTGGGTGATGTCATGTGACGGAATGTTGTGGGTGATGATGTCACAGAGGGCGTTGTGATGTCACCCTTGGGGTATATAAGGGGGCTCCATCCACCTGGAGCTCATATCTCATTGGCCATATCTTGGTGCTGAGATACCCCCTGGAGACAATGAGGATCGCCATATTGTTTCTGTGCTGTACCCTGTTCTACCCTGTGAATTACCATAGGCTGCCGGTGAGTACCTGTCTATTATTACATATGGAGGACGTTTAGAATCAGCTGCGGCAGGGGAAGGGGATGGGGAGGGGGGTCCTGTAAGAATTTACCTGCGGGAATAAGAGGTTATGGCAGGGAAAGGAGCTTAGGAAGTGACAGTCAGAGGGGATATAAGTGTGGGGTGACCCCTCTGACTCCCACATTCCTGCCTTGTCCTTGTAGTGATTAATGACTTTGGTGTTGTCCCTTATATATCACTTTGCAGTCACCAGTGATCGCTCCGCACTGTGATCCTAAACTACAGTCTCATTTACCTTTTTGCAAACGCCCAGAAGGGGAGGAGTGACATCACACCCATGTGAGCAGATCCCGCCCACTTTTACTGCAGTCGTAATGCGAGCTAGCTGTATTCTGTTTTCATGGAAATATCAGCAGCTGCTCCCCCTAGTGTTTACAAGATGAAAACATCAAAAGAGTTAAAATATTTTTTTCAGATTTTATACCATTAAAACCTTTTTAAATATATATGTGTATTTATATATAAATATAAATACTTTACAATTTTACAATTGTAAAAAAATTGCTGACACTTTCCCTTTAAAAGATCTAAAGACGTTCTGCTTCATGTGCCATTGTGACCAATCACAGCACAGATTATATTTTTTAAACTTTTCTTGAAAAACTGAAGCTGCTCCGTGATTGGAAATCATGTGGAAGGGTTCTCTTTTAGACATTTAGTTAGGTCCAAAGTATCAGTGACATGATGGATAGAACTGTGCAATGATGTCACAGAGGGCTTTGTGATGTCACCCCTGGGTATATTAGAAGCCTCGGCCCATCTGCAGCTTGTATCTCATTGACCATACCTTGGTGCTGAGAGACCTCTGGAGATGATGAGTATCATCCTATCATTTCTGTGCTTTACGTTGCTCTACCCCCCACATTACAGTACACTGAGGGCGAGTATGTTCTCATCAATATGGAGGTCACAAGGATCAGCTAATGAGAATATCGCCTCTTGCAGGACTTCTCATACTGGACACGTGACCGTCCGTCATATGAAAGTCCAACTGTAAATAATATTCCATGGACCCTGGAGGTGAATCCCAAACTTCTTCCTGATCTTCTCAATGGGATATTTCTGAAAGTTGCTTGATAATGTATCCATCACTGTATAATAACAAGGGCTCTCTGTTTGACTGGATTGGGTATAAATATACAGGACTTTATTATGTTTTTTTTCTTTATTATAGGATGACCCACTACCCGTGGATCTCAGAAGAAGCACCTATCAAGCTTCCATCAATCTTCCTCTTTGGCTCTTCCGTGACGCAGTTTTTGTTGCGGTGATGACACTACTGACAATACTAGAGTATTTGGCCTTAAGTCTTGTCCTGAGCAAGTGGGCAATGTCTGAACCTGGTGAAACAATCAGAAAACTCCTGAGAACAAAACCATTCTGAAGGAACAAAGTGCTTGTAAGGAGCCGATTTGCATCCCTCAGATTCAGAAGCAAGACTCCAGGAGAACACCTGTCCTGCCCAATGGCAAATGTTCTACTCCATCCATGGCTCCTGCACCGCAGGATGCGAAAAAGGTTCCTAGTTGCAACTATAAAGTGGCGTTCAGTGATATTGTCTGGGTCAGAATGATCCCTCACAACAATATAGGAAGAAGAGCTTAAAGAGAGGTTACTGATTTTTCAGAGAAGCCAACAACCCAGAATTCCAGAGCCAAGAGCACCAGAACCTAGAACACCAGAACCTACCATGTCAGAACCTAGTATGTCAGAACCTAGAATGCCAGAGCCTGAAATGCCTACAACACCTCAACCCAAAATCAAGAGGAGAAGATGTTTCCTTAGATGTCTTAGAGGCGAGGAAGATTGAGAAGGCAACTGCTTGAACTTTCCCATTGCTCGTGTTTTCATCACAGGTTAGTCCTATACATGCTGTCTGATGGGCACCATCTTACTACATACAATGCAGCATTGCACCTGAAATCGCATGGATATTTTGTCACACACTTGCACTTTAGCACCTTATCATATGGCGCATATATCTATGAACGCTTTGCTAAGTATCACTGTCTAGTATGTGCTTCTGATGAACCTATTTTAGGAAAACGTGTCGAGGTTTGGCATACTATGTACTTGAGTTTGGCGTACTATGTGCTTGTTGGTAAATTCTATTGCCATCTATAATCTACTAGATATTATAATGTCTCTGGTGGGATGCCCCATGCCGAATTGTTGATAACTGACTATGAGCATTGTCCTCTATTTCTTATCTACTATGGTTACAGGTTGATGTGAAGAGAGCTGTGCCATTGGTAGCGATTTTTCTACTGATTTGTCAGTTATATTTATGTTAGTTTAGCAAATTTCTGCTTGTAGGGTCTAATGTTTTACCATAGTGTATGTTCTGTGAGCTAAATTGTCATACTTATGCACTAGATAGATTATAAATTGTGATGCTTATGTACAAGATAGATTATTAGTTTAATCGGTGATTTTTTAAATATTTTTTAGCATCAGGAGACTCAAGAATCGCATCTTACAGAAGACAAGAAGCCTAAATGCCGAAGGGTGATGACCTGTTGATGGCCCACAGCTGGAGGGTCATTACCTCTTGATGGCACAAAACTGGACAGAAGATAAAAACATTTGATGGCACACAGCCGGAGGGTGATGATCTATTGATGGCCATAGCCAGAGGGTCATTACCTGTTGATGGCACACAGCCGGATGGTCATTACCTGTTCATGGCACACTGCCGGATGGTCATTACCTGTTGATGGAACACAGCCGGAGGGTGATGACCTATTGATGGCCATAGCCAGAGGGTCATTACCTGTTGATGGCACACAGCCGGAGGGTGATGATCTATTGATGGCCATAGCCAGAGGGTCATTACCTGTTGATGGCACACAGCCGGAGGGTGATGACCTATTGATGACCATAGCCAGAGGGTCATTACCTGTTGATGGCACACAGCTGGAGGATGATGACCTATTGATGGCCATAGCCAGAGGGTCATTACCTGTTGATGGCACACAGCCGGACAGAGGATAATTACCTGTTGATGGCACACAGACGGATGGTCATTACCTGTTCATGGCGCACTGCCGGATGGTCATTACCTATTGATGGCACACAGCCGGAGGGTGATGACCAATTGATGGCCATAGCCAGAGGGTCATTACCTGTTGATGGTGCACTGCCGGATGGTCATTACCTGTTGATGGTGCACTGCCGGATGGTCATTACCTGTTGATGGCACACAGCCGGAGGGTGATGACCTATTGATGGCCATAGCCAGAGGGTCATTACCTGTTGATGGCGCACTGCCGGATGGTCATTACCTGTTGATGGCACACAGCTGGAGGGTGATGACCAGTTGATGTCGGACTGCCGGATGGTCATTACCTGTTGATGGCACACAGCCGGACAGAGGATCATTACCTGTTGATGGCACAAAGCCTGTCAGAGGATAAGATCTTTTGATTGCATACACCGGGTCCCTCCCTGATAACAGGGAACCCTGGGGAATACTCGTCATCTTGATCCCCCACTGACTAAATACTTGCTCCACCTCAGCCTACACCATCATGGAGGACACTTCCACCTGTGTCCACTGTAAGGTTCGACTTTCTTTTATCATTTCAGCAGATTAATAAACATCATAAAGCTGTAAAACTATCGAGTAATTTATTATAAATTATTATAAAGAAATATAAAGTATAATAGATAGCTATAGAGGGCACAGAAGACGACTAACTATAGTAAGCATGGTATCGCCTGATATATACTGTATATTCTAGATGGCGCTATTACACTAAATACATCACAACCTCCAGGGTGATATTACCGTACAATGTGAGATCACTAATAATGGCCACAGATTATGAGAAAATGACCAGCTCCATAGTCCTGGAGTTATTATAAATGTCTCTAGTGTGAGGCAGGGACTGGACGAGTGTTGGAGGGAGGTATATTCCCCCAGGACGTCCTTTATGTATCCATGCTGTAGAATCTGCCGTATACTTCTGTTCTAGCAGTCAGACATTTCACTCTGCAAATCACAGGCTCAACATTGTGTAAAACTACCACCGTATATAAGAGCACTCAGAATAAAAACTAGCGGCATGCCGTGCACTGCCCACGTCATGTGTACGGGATACAGGACCTGCAGGACCTGGTACGGCCATTATAGTTGATAGATTAATGATACCTGTGCAGATGAAGGGAAAAAAATATGTGCAACAGCAGGAGGAGAAAGTCTCAAAATGTAATTTGAAGAGTATAATAGAGAAATGGGAAACTTCTGGAGATGCAGATAAGTGGTACCAGGGCAAAACGTAAGTGCAGTCAGACAAGGGAAAAGTGCAAATGATCCAGCGTAAAGGTTTATTTAGTAGAAAAAATATTAAAACTTAGCTTTTATTAGCCATATAAAACACTGCTCCACAAAGAATACAGCAAATGTGCAACTATCATAGCTTACAGACCTACACGTTTCAACAAATCATGTCTTAATTATGGCCCTACTACTAGAATGACAAAAAGGCATATATATATATATATATATATATATATATATATATATATATATATATATCCACGTGCCTGTATGACCTCCCTACAACGCCTGGGCATGCTCCTGATGAGGTTGCGGATGGTCTCCTGTGGGATCTCCTCCCAGACCTGAACTAAAGCATCTGCCAACTCCTGGACAGTCTGTGGTGCAACGTGACGTTGGCGGATGGAGCGAGACATGATGTCCCAGATGTGCTCAATCGGATTCATGTCTGGGGAACGGGCGGGCCAGTCCATAGCTTCAATGCCTCCATCTTGCAGGAACTGCTGACACACTCCAGCCACATGAGATCTGCCATTGTCCAGCATTATGAGGAACCCAGGGCCAACCGCACCAGCATATGGTCTCACAAGGGGTCTGAGGATCTCATCTCGGTACCTAATGGAAGTCAGGCTACCTCTGGCGAGCACATGGAGGGCTGTGCGGCTCTCCAAAGAAATGCCACCCCACACCATTACTCACCCACTGCCAAACCGGTCATGCTGAAGGATGTCACTCTCCACGGCGTCTCCAGACTCTGTCACGTCTGTCACATGTGCTCAGTGTGAACCTGCTTTCATCTACGAAGAGCACAGGGCGCGAGTGGCAACTTTGCCAATCCTGGTGTTCTGTGGCAAATGCCAAGCGTCCTGCATGGTGTTGGGCTGTGAGCACAACCCCTATCTGTGGACGTCGGGCCCTCATACCACCCTCATGGAGTTAGTATCTAACCGTTTGTGCAGACACATGCACATTTGTGGCCTGCTGGAGGTCATTTTGCAGGGCTCTGGCAGTGCTCCTCCTGTTCCTCCTTTCACAAAGGCGGAGGTAGCGGTCCTGCTGCTGGGTTGTTGCCCTCCTACGGCCCCCTCCACATCTCCTGGTGTACTGGCCTGTCTCCTGGTAGCGCCTCCAGCCTCTGGACACAGCCAACCTTCTTGCCACAGCTCGCATTGATGTGCCATCCTGGATGAGCTGCACTATCTGAGCAACTTCTGTGGGTTGTAGAGTCTGTCTCATGCTACCACGAGTGTGAAAGCACAACCAACATTCAAAAGTGACCAAAACATCAGCCAGAAAGCATTGGTACTGAGATGTGGTCTGTGGTCCCCACCTGCAGAACCACTCCTTTATTGAGGGTGTCTTGATAATTGCCAATAATTTCCATCTATCCTCTATTCCATTTGCACATCAGCATGTGAAATTGATTGTCAATCAGTGTTGCTTCCTAAGTGGACAGTTTGATTTCACAGAAGTTTGATTTACTTGGAGTTATATTCTGTTGTTTTAAGTGTTCCCTTTATTTTTGGAGCAGTTTATATAGATACATACAGTGAGTACGGAAAGTATTCAGACTCCTTTAAATTTTTCACTCTTTGTTTCATTGCAGCCATTTGATAAATTCTAAAAAGTTCATTTTTTTCTCATTAAAGTACACTCAGCACCCCATCTTGACTGAAAAAAACAGCAATATAGAATTTTTTTGCAAATTTATTAAAAAAGAAAAACTGAAATATCACATGGTCATAAGTATTCAGATCCTTTGCTCAGACACTCATATTTAAGTCACATGCTGTCCATTTCCTTGTGATCCTCCTTGAGATGGTTCTACTCCTTCAATGGAGTCCAAATGTGTTTAATTAAACTGATAGGACTTGATTTGGAAAGGCACACACCTGTCTATATAAGACCCCACAGCTCACACTACATGTCAGACCAAATGAGAATCATGAGCTCAAACGAACTGCCCAAGGAGCTCAGAGACCGAATTGTGGCAAGGCACAGATCTAGCCAAGGTTATAAAAGAATTTCTGCATTACCCAAGGTTCATAAGAGCACAGTGGCCTCCATAATCCTTAAATGGAAGAAGTTTGGGACCACCAGAAGTCTTCCTAGACCTGGCCGTCCAGCCAAACTGAGCAATCGTGGGAGAAGAGCCTTGGTGAGAGAGGTAAAGAAGAACCCCAAGATCACTGTGGCTGAGCTCCAGAGATGCAGTAGGGAGATGGGAGAAAGTTCCACATAGTCAACTATCACTGCAGCCCTTCCCCAGTTGGGCCTTTATGGCAGAGTGGCCAGATGGAAGCCTCTCCTCATATGAAAGCCCGCATAGAGTTTGCTCAAAAACACATGAAGGACTCCCAGACTATGAGAAATAAGATTCTCTGGTCTGATGAGACGAAGATAGAACTTTTTGGTGATAATTCTAAGTGGTATGTGTGGAGAAAACCAGGCACTGCTCATCACCTGCCTAATACAATCCCAACAGTGAAACATGGTGGTGGCAGTTGTTAGAACCCTCCTGTTAGTTTTTTCTATTTTGTGGTCATGTGACCTTCTGCCTATTTATTCCAGCTCCGCCCTTCAGGCTTTGCTGGACTTCAGTGTTACTTTGACTCTTAATCTAGCCAGGTGCTTTGTACCTACTGTATCTCTCTAGTTTGTTTGGTCCTTGGACCACTAAGTACTTTTGTCTGTTTGTCTTCTTCTGCTACTACTTCTGCCAGGAGGTGTCCAGTTTTGTCCCAGTCCTTAGTTCTTTTAGGGACCCCTCCCTTTAATCTATAGGTCTGTGTTCAGATTAGCCGCGGACATAGGCGGGTCTGTTTGCAAGGAACAGGTTGCCCGCTGCATCGTAAGGAATCAGCTTAGTCCTATTGTATGGACAGATTTCCTCTCTTTCCTTAGTTCTTGTAGCAGATCATAACAGCAGTATCATGCTATGGGTGTGTTTTTCAGCTGCAGGGACAGGACGACTGGTTGCAATTGAAGGAAACATGAATGCGGCCAAGTACAGAGATATCCTGGATGAAAACCTCTTCCAGAGTGCTCTGCACCTCAGACTTGGCCAAAGGTTCACCTTCCAACAAGACAATGACCCTAAGCACACAGCTAAAATAACAAAGGAGTGGCTTCAGAACAACTATGTGACCATTCTTGACTGGCCCAGCCAGAGCCCTGACCTAAACCCAATTGAGCATCTTTGGAGAGACCTGAAAATGGCTGTCCACCAACGTTTCCCATTCATCCTGACGGAACTGGAGAGGATCTGCAAGGAAGAATGGCAGAGGATCCCAAAATGCTGGTGTGAAAAACTTGTTGCATCATTTCCAAGAAGACTCATGGCTGTACTAGCCCAAAAGGGTGCTTCTACTCAATACTGAGCAAAGGGTCTGAATACTTATGCCCGTGTGATATTTCAGTTTTTCTTTTTTATTAAATTTTGCAAAAATTTCTTCATTTCTGTTTTCTTTCAGACAAGATGGGGTGCAGAGTGGACTTTAATGAGAAAAAAATGAACTTTTTAGAATTTACCAAATGGCTGCAATGAAACAAAGAGTGAAAAATGTAAAGGGGTCTGAATACTTTCCGTACCCAGTGTACATGCATGGAAATAAATGCAGAATTATATTTCTTAATACTGCAGTATCAGATCCTGTCTTGAATTTAACCCCTGTGGTATCCAATGTGAAAATCCACAGGGACTCCCCTGATGAATTACAATTGAGGAAATCATGAATTTTATATTCTCTATCATTACTTAAGGACATAAAACTATCTGTTTTAACCGCATGTAGACACGCTTTGCACCGATTGGCTCCACATCTGAAGAAACCTTTTGTGCTGAGCCAATTTGGTTGTACAGTATTAGTCTCACTCGGGGTGGATTAAGAGTAGCAAGGGCCCCCTCCACACACCTGATTTATCACGTGACATGTCACATGATCCCCGTGATAGATCATGTGATAGTTCACGGGAAATTAATTTGGCATAATATTAATTGTGCTGCCCCATCTGAGAGCAGCACAATATTGGGGCAGATACCCTGATTCCAGCGATGTGTCACTTTTTCAGCTGCTTGTTGTCATTTTGAGAAAATCACCGTTTTATCTGCTGCAGATCTAGCAGCTCTCTGAATGCTGCGCTCTGTATAGCCCCGCCCACACCACTGATTGGCAGCTTTCTGCCCATGCTCAGTGTACACAGAAATCTACTGATCAGTGATGGGGGTGGGGTCCTACAGAACTTACTAGTCATCTAGTAATAATTACCTTCTGACAAATCAATGATTTTATCAAAACAACACTAAGCAGCCCAGTAAGTGACACATTACTGGAATCAGTGCCTCTAACCCTACATTATGCTGCTCTCAGATTAGGTGGCAAAAACCTGATGACAGATTCCCTTTAAAGGAGCTGTAAACACAAAAAAAGTTTGTATTAAAAAATA
>NW_027363084.1:2005000-2062500 GCF_046119375.1 Phyllobates terribilis
GGTTTCCTATACCCCAGTGTTTAGAAATCTCTTATTTTTACAGAAAATGCGAAGATCACGTTTGTTTTAATCGTTTTCTTATTGGCGATTGATTGCATATGAGTGTAACAAATTTTTGACACCCACAAATGGATGGAAGCTAGTGAGACACGTATCCTCATACCAGCATTTTTCAATGAATGGCAGCCGAACAAAAATTCCCTGGGGTGTGGCGACCCCCACCTCACCAGTTGAGGGTTAAAGGGATTTTCCTTTAACCCGTTGGTGCAGCTGTTTTTTTTTTGTAACTGTGCACTAGTCACCTTCCTTGGGTCCAGCACAGGGTCTCTGCCACTGCTCCCAGTGTCTGTTACTGTCCTTTGGCCTCACGTCGACAGCGCTGCAACCAATAACTGAGATCAGCAGCTTTGCCCGAGTTAACGGCACTACTTGCTCAGAGTCACTGAACTCACTGACTGGCTGCAGCGCTGTCAATGTGACAAATAGCTGACACTCTGCATTAGACCCAGAGAGGGTGAGTAAAGTATTGCTTTAAAAAAGAAAAGAAAATTGTATTAAAAAAACTGTAGTGTAATTCTTTAGCATCTTCTATAAGTGCAGCATAAATGACTCTAATGCTATGTCCGTAAAGGACAGAGGCCCAATCTAATCTATACACACCAGCACACACACAACACAAGGGAGTTTACAAAAATATTCTAATTGCACATTACGGAATAAACTACTTTACATACGTACTTTGTACTGATATAGTCACAATTAGGGTAATATTGCTTGACAACATATTTTAAAATATCTTAAAACAAAAATCAATTTCTGCATATAAATTACAGCCAAAATATGCAACACAAAATAAAAAAATAGATCATGATTTTATTATACTCGTCACAAAAATAAGCAATGATGGCATCAATAAATAAACCATAAATAATATATATAAAAAAAACACACAAAACCCTTTGCAATCAAGGAGAACTCCCAAAAGACCTGCGGCACCACCGTTGGGGTTTGCTCACACACAGCGCTTGTGCAGAATTTTTTTTTTTAATTCTTTGTACCATAAATAGCCACAAAATCTCATTCCCATGTTGCATATTTGTTTATTGCCCCACGGTGCGTTCTCAATTCAGGAAGAAGCATGCACCTTTTCATGAACCGTGAGCGTCTGTCTGACTCCAGCACACCTCCTCATCAAGACCAATGTGAACAGCGCCGCTCTTGATGACTCTGGCCCCATCTCTTTTAGGATCATGTTGAGACTGGACAAAAGTAAGAGCTGCTCTATTTTTTGCCCTCATTCATTTCGAGGATTAGTGTCCCTTTAAGAGGCTTTCCCTTTCATTGTTTTTGGGAGTTCTACTTTTAAAAGGGTTGTCCTGGATTAGAAAATGAAAACTCTATTCCCCACCTTCCCCCGCAGACACGGCCCCATGTCTGTTACTGCGGCTCAGCCCCTACATCGCTGGGCTCCCACCCCAGGCACAGATCATGGGAAGAAGACGCTGCTTCTGACTATCACGGACCTCACTTATAAGCTGCATCTTCAGAAGATTTTGGAATCTGCAGTTGGGAGGGACGGTCATTTTATGATGATCTTCCTATTACATCTAGTAGCTTTGTTCTTGTATTGTAGCACTACAAGCGCTTGTAAACTCGTCTATAAAACCAATATGATATTGGTCACAATGAGCAGACAAGTCAAGAAGTGAGAACGATTATTCTGGTAAGATTATCCATGCAATTTACAAAAAAAACTAATAGCAGCTTCAATGAGCATTCAAGATGGCAGCCGTCCGCTATGCAGCAGGCAGACACGTAAAGGATGGCGGGGGGATACTACACAACATTGACTCTTACCATATTAGTACTAGCCCAGTAATGTGACGCTGAGACCCCACATGTAACTACCGTGCAGCACGAATATAAAAGGATCAGTACGTTTTCTGAAAACCAGTGTCGGAAGCACTTAGAGAGAACCCTATGGCTCTTAGCCCCCAGATAACATGCAAGGATTCAAGTACGCGGGACCCCGCTAATCCGCTGATGGGCCGGATATCTGCAACGTACAGAGCTGGAATTCCTACAGAAATACAAAAGTGACCAGTAAATTCTGGACTATAAATTCTTATTATCTGCTTTATTTGTATCTTATTTTTCCACCCCAATGTATTCTCAAAAAAGTGATGGGAAATGCAATGTGTAGGGCCATCCTATAGGGACCACAGCTGATTTTTCAATTTCTTTGGGGTTACTGCTCTACCTCGCTTATATAAGTCAATAAGAAAGTCTCTCCCCACTATATTCTGGAGACCTACATAAAAGTGCCAAAGCTTTTTGTTTTTTTTTCTTTATTTCCTCCAATATTGTATTCATACAGGAATGCTTCCATTAAAGTTTGCAACATACTGTACTTTTTGGCATCTGTTTGAAGGATGGACCTATTTTGAAGTTCTGAAAAGTCTAATAGATCTGTACCGATACCGATTAATAATTAAAGGGGTTGTCCCGGACTTTAACATTGATGGCCTTTCTTTAAAGAGGTGGTCCACTACATTGTATAATGACCCCATCGATTTACACATGTTAACTAAATAAATGTTTTTGTAAATACCTCCTGCTTCCATATGTACCTGTGGGTGGCGCTATTGCTGACTTCTCAGTCTGCATCACGTGACCCCGGCTGCAGGTATTTAAAAGGTGTAATTTGATGGGGGCATTATACAATGTAGTGACCACCTCTTTAAGATAAGGCATCAATGTTTGATCAATTGGGGTGCTCATTAGCGGAGCTGCACTGCAGAGCTCTGTGGAGGGAATAGTGGCTGCGGCTGCGTACTACACATCTGCCCCCTAATGATTTGAATGGGTGGCCGATATGTAGTACTCCGTCAACAGAGCTCGGCACCTGAGCATTTCTGGTCACCGTTGACACAGGAACAGCTACAGCACGCACTATCAATCAGACATTGATGATCAAGTATAGGCCTTCAATAAAGTCTTGGACAGCCCCTTTAAAGTCTCCAAATGAGATTCTGAAGTTTTGTTTCATTGGCAGTCTATGTGGAAACAGTATAAAGTTACAGAAGATCGGACCGATGGTATACCATAGCACAAAACATTAGTCTTTAAGGGATTATTCAGCCATAGACATTGGGTCATGGTTTTAATCATGTGACGAAAATCACATTGTTTTACTGTAAATTGCTGTGGTCACAGGCCAAACAGTTTATGCTTGCGTCCTTTTTTTCGAACTTTTCTCGGCCAGGTGGCAAGAACCTTACATGTGATAGTCATGCCTAACATAACTAGGAGGTAGGGAATTAATACCCAATGTCAGATCCTGGATGACCACCATTAGTCTACCAGCAACTTACACAGAAGCAAAGCACATTCAGATCTTTCACACAGTGGACCTAAACCCGAAAACGATGTAAGTGTCCATATTTCCAGTACAGGGCACCTTTGTCAATGACAAACCTTAAATATATAAATATATTGGGACAGGATTCATGCTCCACGGACATGTGGTTTGAAATCATGAAAGGAAACAAAATGCATTATAAGGTTGGCTCTTAAAAAAAGATAACTGTTTCTGAATATTCCCGGAGGCTGCAGACACGCACTTAAGGCGTAGAGCCAATAAACGATGAACGAGCGCTCATAGGAATCATTTCAACATACGATTATTGGCCCATCTAACCAGGACCACAATCGGCAGACAAACTAGGAAAGCACCGTTTCATTGGGTGCGATACATTTTATGCATTCATTAAAATTCTTAACGGCAGCACATTACTCAGTGTAAACAGGAGACGTGCTGCTGATAACAGGATACCAGATTATTAGCGATCATTGTGTCCCCGTCATTGTTTCGTCAACCTGTGTATGCACTTTTCCAATTGTCAGTCGTTCAATTGCCTGGATCAGACCGACTATATAGGACATTAGTATCTGGTCTCCGCTGCACAAACTACCACTGATACATGTGAACAAAGTCGATATGTTTTTTTTTCCCCCAGTATATCCCTCCCAGCTTACATCACTCCCTATAAATAAATAGAAGCACTAATATAATAGCAAGTGGTTAATAAGACCTCTAAGCAGTCAGGAACACTGCTTCATCTGAATCGGGATCCTTCCCACTGTCCTCGCTGGGTAACGAGTCTCCACCACTCGGAGACCGGCAGCTCAAGTCCTCCACCCCAGATTCCTGGTCACTGTTAGCAGACAGGTCGGGGTCCGAGCTCTTCAAATGGTCCTGGGTTAGGATCAGGGCCGAGTCCTCCTCACCTTGGGATGAACTACGAGAGGGAAACAGCTTCAGGTTGGTGCTGTAATCTTGGGGCGTATTAGCCGGAGAGTGTTTGGTGATGCATATCTGGAAGTTGTGGATTTTTGGCTGGTCATTGAGATTCTTGTAGGTTTCATTTGACTCTCGAGTTTCCAGTTTTGTTAATCTCTAAAGGAAAAATTGTTAGACAAGAGCAAAAGTTACATTGGGTTAGGGCATGTTAATGTAACCTCTACATGCAAGTCGATCAGCAGTGGTTTAATGGTCTGTTTAGTAAGGCCGGCCGCACTTATGTTATCGTCAGCACATTTCTCGTTTACACAGGACAATGTGCTGCTAATGATAATTTTTAAACGTGCTCAAAAATTATCACACCAATGAATGCTTTGCCCCTCCATTGGATGTTTGATGGCCTGTTTAGGCAGCCAACAGTTGGGAATGAGGGAACGCTCCCTAACCCAATTATTGGCCTGCCTAAATGAACCTTTACTTGAAAACTTTATACCAATGAACAAACTTCTCTGGTGCCATAAGAAAGCCATAACGCCACAGTGCTCAGGCATTACTGACATTGAAAAGACACAAGGTAGAGACCCTGGTTACAGTGATGTGTCACTTAATGGTCTGATTGCTGTAGTTTTTATAAAATCACTATTTTATCAGCAAGCAGATTATCATTGGGGACTAGTAAACCTGCTGCCAGGTAGTCCTACATATTCATAAGCTCTGTACAACCCCGCCCCCATCACTGATTGGCAGCTTTCTGCAAATCTAGTATACACAAAGTGGCCAATCAGTGGTGTGGGCAGGGTTATACAGAGCTCAGCAGTCAGAGAACTGCCAATCAGTGATGTGGGCGGGGTCTGCTACAGATAACACAGTAATTTTATCAAAATGACAGCAGGTAGCCCAGTAAGTGACAGATTGTTGGAATCAGGGCCTCTGCCCCTATATTGCGCTGCACTCAGATGGGTAGCAAAAACCTGGTAACAGATTCCCTTTAATGGTGCTCTCTTCCAGTTATTGTGTTGGAGAACACCAAAGACGTAGGGCATCGGCTAAAAATGATTGCCTCTTTTTTATCTTGTGCAGGGTTTTTATATATAATAATTTAAAATTGTTTCTCAGTCACCATTAAAAGCTGAATTGGTTTACACTGAAACCTAAGCGGAGGTATAAACATCAAAAACATATAGGCCAGGAAGCTGGATTTTCAGTATTTCTACCACACCTTCTCCATGAACTCCATTTCCTCCTCCAGCTGCTGCGTCTCTTCTTTTACTGCCTGTAGAAAATCAGTGACTGACTGGCGAGGGTGCATTCCTTTCTCAAATCGGTTATAGAGGCCCCTCCAAAACCTTCCATGGTGAAAAATAAGTTTGAAGAGTTAGTATATGCACAAGTACAGAAGATTATCATCGAGCAATTCTCATGATATATGTTCTTAAGACGTGCTAGCTCATGGTACACACATGAAGGGCTAGCTCACAATGCTGTATATTCTCCCATGCCAGAGAATTGGGCCGATTATACTAATGACACTCTGCTTTAACTCTGAGTGTGATCCAATTTTCTCGCATGGAAGAATTGCAGCACAGGTGTGGAGAAGATGGAGGACTTAATTTTTCCATCTTCTCCATTGTCTCTGTGCACGTACATCAGACTGCACTCGGATAACATAGTATATTATTGGTCCGAGTGCTATCCGATAAAACATCACATAGCACTAGCACTCGGCCGTGTTACGTGGCAATGTGAGCGAGTCCTAATGAGTCCCTCAGTGGCTGATCTATGGCTGGTGACTTCAGATTAGTGAAAATATGTGGTGGCAAGTTGGGCCTCATTACTCGGACAGCACACTGACACATCCTATCCTTACACTATTCACATGTCCGTTCTGTTATTTTGCTGACTGATGGTCTGTATATAAACAGAGACATTCCCTACATTGACCTTATTTGCGGACATCCAAGTTGCATCCTACTGCTATTCTTCATTTTCACTGACTGGGTACTTGAAGAAGCTTGGGAAACCTCTGTCACGTTGTTTTTGCATATGGCAAAACCATTGATAAAAACGGACATGTGGACTAAATATGCCCGAAAATTGGATCTAACACACTTGCAAAATTGGTCTGTTTTGTACAGGCAAACAAAAAAAAAACAGCTTTTGCCTGGATTCACACGTGTGTTTTGCGGTCTGAGTATGCTTCAATGCAAAGACTGGCTTCAGGTCTCCTGACCCAAACTCGACTTTATATTATGCATTTATATAGAAAGTTCCCGATCAGGGACATCCGCATGCCCTATTAAAGGGGTTGTACCAAGTATATAAGTAATCCCCTATCAACGGGATTTAGGAATTGATCGCTAGGGGTCAGTTCCACAGAGAATGAATGGAGTAGAGATGTACATGCTCCCCCTCTGCTCTGTTCAAAGCTTGCTCTACAGAACCTCCTGGGGATTGTTGGGGGTCCCAGCGGTCTGACCCCCAAAGATCAATACTTTATCGCAGTCTAAATATGTGCAAAATGAATCACCGTGTCACAAGCTGTCATAGATGTCAGTAAATCTGTCTAAAGTGAATTGATTTGTGCCAGGCAGAAGATAGAACTGACGAGTGAGCTCTGACGCAACCCCTAAATGTAGACCATGGTTACAAGTGGGAAGAGTGTTGGGCCTTGGATTTCACCACTGAAGGACACATTGGGCTCATGATACGTCACCCCGCTTCTTTCACCTGTAAAGTTAGGGTTGATGTTTCTATATATGAATGATAAGTATATGGTGTGTTAGAGTTCTGCTGCTTTATTCAGTGCAGAGGAGGAATCAGAATAACCTCTTACCTGAAGTGGCATGGAGTGGTGTGTGGTCTCAGAGTTCCTTGGGTCTGACTGTGATCTGCTCTGTACAGAGGGTTCATGTAATCCAACCGCTGCTTCCACAGGTAAGACCAGAGGGAGTAGGTCCTCTCCTGAATTCTGGAAGATGATGATTGCATCACTGATATATTGAGATTATGAGAGCTGCAAGTATACCCGTCACCACTGCAACCTGCACTAACACTAAGGGCTCATTCAGACGGACATTTTTTGTGTACGAGTCCTATTTGTGTTATTTCCAGATACGACTTGTACCTAGAAGAGTGAATGGGGCCATTCACATATCTGTGATTGTTTGAGAGACGGAAAATCGTGGCAAAATGTACGATAGTACGATAGTTATCTGAGTGTCAGGTCAAAATTAACAATGCACATCCATGGGTCAGTGAAAAAAAAAAAATCGGCCAACAATTAATTGCCATCTGAGCGCTGTCCAGTTTTCCAGGTCTGTTTGATGGAAAAAGATGAAGAAACTGAAGCTCAGGCCAAACTCTAATGATAAAAACTGACACTGACCAAACTGGTGAAACTGTGCCTGATTCTCTTATATGAATGAGCCACAAGTTCTATAGCTTTCAGTGTTTCTTTGCATAGTAGCTGTGTAGCTTCATACTCAAAATTGGAAAATCCGTTTCCAAAAAGTAGATGGAAAGATGCACTGAACTGCTTGGCCCCACCACGGTGCACCGAGCGCCTGTACTTGATTTGAACAGTCCTTCTGTACTGACAGTCCCTTTACAGCAGTGTTCCCCAACTCCAGTCCTCAGGACCCACCAACAGATCATGTTTTCAGGATTTCCTTAGTATTGCACAGCTGATGGAATTATTGCCTGTGCAGGTGATGCAATTATCAGCTGTGCAATACTAAGGAAATCCTGAAAACATGGCCTGTTGGTGGGTCCTGAGGACTGGAGTTGAGAACCACTGCTGTAAAGGGTTAGGAGATAACTTTCTGAATGCAGGAGGTCTGACCGATGGGACTTTTAGCGATGCTGAGAATGGGGCTCTTCAGTGATCAGCAGAAGGCCTCATTCACATGTACAGGTTTAAACAGGTATGTGAAAAAATGGTATCAGTGTGTCCATTTTTACCATCATTGTGTTATCAGTGTTCTTCTCGTATGGATAAATATGTTATAAAGTTTCTCCTATGCTTTGTAATGTTAAAGAAGTTGTCCAGTACTTTATATTACTCCCCCCCCAATGTATCCCCCCGGGGCCCCTAAGACTTTGCTGATAATGCCTGTGAGCTTCGCTATCGGTGGCCGCTCACAGGCATCACGTGACCCCACGCTGATGTCACGACAAGTGAGGCGTGACTCAGCGCTGGGGTCCCTACGGTGGCTGCTGGGTTGTGGGCAGGGTTACACCTCCTCCCCATGCGTCACTCCCAGCATCTACCGCGCTTTCCCAATGAATGGGGAGAGGCAGAGCGTGCGGTGGATGCCGGGTGTGATGTGGGGGGGGGGGTAACCCCGCCCACAGTCTGGCATCCACCTGGAACGTGGAGGACAGAGACCCCCGGCTGCTGCCAGCGACATCGGCGGGGGTCACGTGATGCCTGTGAGCGGCCAGTGATAGCGCCACTCACAGGCATTATCTGCAACGGTAGGTAATTACAAAAATCCTTAGGGGTCTCGGGGAGACACATTGGGGGGGGGTAATATAAAGTACTGGACAACCCCTTTAATCTCGGACAGCACCATGATGCCATCCGTGGGCTGTCTATGTTCTTCATGGACCCATAGACTTGTATAGGTCTTTTTCATCTGTGATATTGGAAGAAAAAACAGACATGTCTCCGTGAGTTTTGCACAGACACATAGTCCATGAAAATCCACAGGCATGTGAATAGCATTAGCATTAACACGTACATGTGGATACGGATGTCTGAATGAGGCCTCAATGAGAGCTTGATATTTTAAGAATATCTCTTTAAAGCCATGATCCTCTAGTTACAAGGATGTATCTCATGTCCTTGGCTACTGACCTGCAGGTTAGGACATTTTGTGACTGGGAAAGAAGATCTACAAGATTTCAACATTACTCAGGACAGAGAATATCTTCAAGAACTATCTTCTAGTGGACCATTGGTTACATCAGGAACTGTGCAATTCTTAAATCCATGTACCCATCTTATTTTATTATTGGCATTTTGATTTCACCATTCTTATGTTTCTCTGTACAGTGGCACTGCCAGCGATGCCAGCGACCCAGATGGGCAGGAAAAAACTGAAATGGTTTAGGTTCACATACCCATTCAGTCTCCGGATATGTGGGAGTCCCTAAGGTCTGACACCCCCACCAATCCTGAAGTGATGGCATATCTTACCAATATGCCATCACTTTATACATTTTTCTCCTGCACAGTTATTGAAAATTTTTTGCCAAGGTTCAACCTTCACAGTTTATAAGTGATTGCTGTTATCCAGACTGTGGGGCACCGTGTGATCAGATCAGCATCAGGGACACGTCAACCATCCATATTCTATTTCTGTTACAAGCCTATAGTGACCATACACAGAGCACATATTCTCTCACATCAGTTCCTTCCTCTCCTTCTCGCAGTTGCACAGAAAGTTTCCATACTGACAGGAGTATATATGGTGTTGTATGTGGACCAAGAATCTCTCATTAAATTCAAACGCACAGGGAAACTGCTCCATGAGCTGCCAGACACATTCCAGGAACTGGTCTATCACTGGGGACACCTCCTTGGGATCCCCATCTAAATTTCCATACCTTAAAAAAAAAAAAAAAAAAAAAAATATGCTGAAGCAATGCAATTGGGGTATATGCATGCAACATCTTTTTCAGGTGGACTGCACTCCCAAAACCGCCTGAGACTGGGAATGGCACAGAAAAACTACAGTAAGTATATTATATTAGAATGTATGGTGTTTTTTTTTGTCTCTTTTGCTGAGAGGAGGAGAGCTGATGGAAGATTTGGAAAGTGACACAGCTAAACTCAGCTGTGCTGACCCTAGCCCCACACTGACTGCTGGGCCCATATCTGAAATGTGTTGATTGATGGGATTTGAATACAGTTGATATTCTAATCATGAGGGAGGTTAGACCAGGAGATCCGGGCTTTCATTATAACCCACACACTGAGAAACCTGCTGTAAGATATGGTGTGGAGGTGTTCTTTTTCTAGCATCTTGCTGCCTGTTTATAATTGGACAACATCGTACAAGGAGAAGTACATGCCCCACAGTGAAAGCTCTCTGATAACACCCACTTGGATGTAACGAAAATTAACTCATTAGGTGACAAATACTTTGATTGTTAATATCCCTGCAACAGAGATGCAAAATAAAAAAAGAACTAACAATTTTTTTTTTTTCTGCTCTGAAGCTACAACGTGTTTTCAGTTCAACATGAAAAATTTGGTGAAAGGCCCTCTGTAAATAAGTGACTCTGTTTGACTTTTCCAACATATGTGCAGTGACCAGGGTTACCTGTGATTAAATTTGTGTCCAAATGAAATCCAGTCTTTTTCAATTAACACCTAATAGTAATTGGGAAAAATAAAAGTTACACTATGCAAAAAATATCAACTCCGTAAATCTCCACCAGTACATAGAGTATATGAAATGAAACCTCTTACCATAAATACTCTGATGGTTCGGTAATAGGGGTCAAGTAACAGACTGGATACAGAGCAGACCTGAGCGGTGCGGTCCCATCCATCAGAACAATGAACGAGCACGCTGGCGCCCTCTTCTGACACGGCCTAAATGTGCAAATTAAATGTAAAATATTACACATTTATATAATTACAAATCTCGTTTATTCTCAGCACTAAAAGGATCATTTTTGTACAGTCCGTGCCTAGAATAGTACAAATCAGACAAGCAGCACTAGAATATGAACAGATACAACACATCTTACCTTTACAATGAAGATACCAGCATCTAGGATTATTTTCACGTGTTTTAACCAGCCAGAGGATTCAAGACCCCAAAGAAATTCACGCATAGAAGGAGATCGGAGCTCACAAACTGCAATCATGAACAGAACAATAAGCTCACTATAGCAACAGATTCTGTATGTGAAGTATTTCTGCTCCAAGACTTGAGATAGAGAATATCTATATATATATCTATATATATATATATATATATATATATATACAGTCATGGCCAAAAGTATTGAGAATGACACCAAAATTATATTTTCACATGATCTGCTGGCCTCTGGTTTTTATTAGTGTTTGTCTGATGTTTATATCACATACAGAAATATAATTGCAATCATATTATGAGTACCAATAGGTTATATTGACAGTTAGAATGAGTTAATGCAGCAAGTCAATATTTGCAGTGTTGCCCCTTCTTCTTCAAGACCTCTGTAATTCTCCCTGGCATGCTCTCAATCAACTTTTGGACCAAATCCTGACTGATAGCAGTCCATTCTTGCATAATCAATGCTTGCATTTTGCCAGAATTTGTTGGTTTTTGTTTGTCCACCCGTCTCTTGATGATTGACCACAAGTTCTCAATGGGATTAAGATCTGGGGAGTTTCCAGGCCATGGACCCAAAATCTCTATGTTTTGTTCCATGAGCCATTTAGTTATCACCTTTGCTTTAGGGCAAGGTGCTCCATCATGCTGGAAAAGGCATTGTTGGGCGCCAAACCGCTCTTGGACGGTTGGGAGAAGTTGCTCTTGGAGGACATTCTGGTACCATTCTTTATTCATGGCTGTGTTTTAGGCAAGACTGTGAGTGAGCCGATTCCCTTGGCTGAGAAGCAACCCCACACATGGTTTCAGGATGCTTTACAGTTGGCATGAGACAAGACTGGTGGTAGCGCTCACCTCTTCTCCGAATAAGCTGTTTTCCAGATGTCCCAAACAATCGAAAAAGGGATTCATCAGAGAAAATGATTTTGCCCCAGTCCTCAGCAGTCCACTCCCTGTACCTTTTGCAGAAAATCAGTCGGTCCCTGATGTTTTTTCTGGAGAGAAGTGGCTTCTTTGCTGCCCTCCTTGAATCCAGCCCTTGCTCAAAGAGTCTCCGCCTCACAGTGCGTGCAGAAGCACTCACACCAGCCTGCTGCCATTCCTGAGCAAGCTCGGCACTGCTGGTAGTCCGATCCCACAGCTGAAACAGTTTTAAGATACGGTCCTGGCGCTTGCTGGTCTTTCTTGGGCGCCCTGGAGCCTTTTTGACAACAATGGAAGCTCTCTCCTTGAAGTTCTTGATGATGCGATAGATTGTTGACTGAGGTGCAATTTTTGTAGCTGCGATACTCTTCCCTGTTAGGCCATTTTTGTGCAGTGCAATGATGGCTGCACGTGTTTCTTTAGAGATAACCATGGTTAATTGAAGAGAAACAATGATACCAAGAACCAGCCTCCTTTTAAAGTGTCCAGTGATGTCATTCTTACTTAATCATGACTGATTGATCGCCAGCCCTGTCCTCATCAACACCCACACCTGTGTTAATGGATCAATCACTAAAACGATGTTAGCTGCTCCTTTTAAGGCAGGACTGCAATGATGTTGAAATGTGTTTTGGGGGTTAAAGTTCATTTTCTGGGCAAATATTGACTTTGCAAGTACAGTAATTGCTGTTAAGCTGATCACTCTTTGACATTCAGGAGTATATGCAAATTGCCATTACAAAAAATGAAGCAGTAAACTTTGGAAAAATTACTATTTGTCTCATTCTCAATACTTTTGGCCATGACTGTATATATATATATATATATATATATATATATATATATATATATATATAGGGTTGTGTAGGATACTCCAAGTGCGGATATGACTTAAAAATTGTACAATGAAATTGTAAAATTCTGTATTATTTATTATATTGGGGTTGGTCACTTTATATAAAAAAATTCCAAAAGGGTGATAAAATGTAATGTTTGGCACATACAACTATAGATTACTTCCCCGGAGTTTGCCTTCTTCCTAAGGTGCGCCTGGAGGCCATGTTTCTCCCCAGGTAAGTTATACACCTCTACCCATCTACGTGATGTACAAGAAAACATGATTCATCAGACCAGAACCCTTTCTTCTATTACTCTATGGTTCAGTTCTGATGCCCATATACCCTTGTAGGTGCTTTTGGCTGTAACCGGGTCAGCATGACAATGACCAGTGTGCATCTCCATATGTAATAAGCTGCAATACTTTATCCTGACATCTTTTCTTCATAGCCAAAACTTAATTTTTCAGCAATATGTGCCACAGTATTTCTTCTGCAGCACCGGACCAGCTGGGGCTACTGTACCTTTCGTTCCACACAAGTATCAATGAGCCTTGGGCGCCCATGACTCCGCCACCTGCTCACCGGATGTTCTACCCTGGTAGGCACTAACTATTGTATGCCAGGCACACCCCACAACACCTGCTGTTTTTGAGATCTTCTGACAACCCTCATGGGGGCACCTCTGACAAGGAGAATATTGAGATCTCTAGACATCATGATTTGTCCATTGAAAATGGAGCTGTTTAGGGAATAGAGCGCACAGAACATAGGGAAAAAAAACAGTGGAGGGGGAAAGAAATAATTTGAGGTGCTCACCTGGAGGGATTGTGAGAGTCACAGCTCCTAAACCAGGAGTAATATAACGCTAGCTGCCATCTATAAGAAATATCTTTTATGTATTCTTTTACCCTATGCACAAAATAAACGTTCATGGAAAACTATGAATTGGCAGCAGCGTGTGCAATGTCCTCAAGGGCCAACATACATACGCTGAAAGTAGATTTGCAAATAACATTTTTCGCTGTTGCCCGTTCCTGTGGCACCATTAATGTACTAGGCCTTAATGAGTTTGGTGACATAACGTCTTGTGATCGCTATTTTAACTCTCTAAGAACCAGGGAGTTTTTTATTTAAGCGCTTTTTGTGTTTATGGAGCTGACGTTTTTATTGATACCAATTTGGAGCACATATAACGTTTTGCTAGCTTTGTATTGGATTTTTTTTGTTAAGTGAGGTGACAAAGAACCCACAATTTTGGCATTTTGATTTTTTTTTTCTGCAATGTTTACCGTAAAGGTTAATTACCATAATTCCATACTTTGATACATCTGACTTTTACGGATGTGGCGATACCAAATGTTTTTTTTTCCGTTTCTTTGTTTTTAATAGGGAAAACGTGGGATAGTTAAAAATTATCTATTTTTTATATTTTGACTTTTTATTTTTTTTTCATTTTTTTTGTACCCATTAGTGGACTTAAACATGTGATCCTTGGATTGCTTATATATACTGTAATACCACAGTATTGCGGTATTTACTAGAAATCATGGTTGCCTATGGCACTCAGTCTGCTGTAAAAAGTACTAAGATGGGCCTTAAAGGTAAAGGCATTTTGCCCATAGCGGTAGACCACGTGGCCACTATGGCGCTCATTAGCTGGGAAAGCCTGATGCTACAGGGCTTTCTTCTTCCGCATATCATTCTTTGAAAGATGGCCTTTGTTCCTCATCATTCAGCCTGTACGTCTGTGCTCGAAGTCTCAGCACTGCAGGTGCAATGACGTCACTAGATCGGGCCCTCTGTGCGGAGTTTTTTTTTATTTTGGCAACAAGAAAAGCGTATACTGTGGGATCCATCATACATGATGTGGGGCGGCCATCATACTGTGTGAGCGAACTGTTGGGGGCCATCATACTGTGTGAGCGAACTGTGGAAGACATCATACTGTGTGTGTATATGTGTGGGGGGCTGTAAGAGCATCATACTGTGTGTGTGTGTGGGGGGGGGGAGTAGTGTAGGTGCATTATACTGGTGGGGTTTGCCATGGGGTCATCATGTTGTCCATGTAAGGACTACTGTGGGAGAAAATTATGACAGGAGATTCACTCCGAGGTATCGCACCGTGTGTGGAGGGCAGCATACTCTATGGGGTTTATTAAAATGGTATCAGTGTGTGCAAACAAGAGGAATCAGTAGCAGGGGCATTATTTCTGTGTCCAAGCCACAAAACATGTCCTCTCCCTGTATTTAAAAGTTGGAAAGTAGGCCCTTGTGTGACTGCATCAATATGTTATAACCCTGCCTAGTCCATCAATATAGACTCTTGGTATGGGGCCCCATGATTTCTATGAACGCCTCTGCTTAAGCTGGCCCCCGGCTGCTGTGGTAACCCATCGATTAACAGCGCACATTCAAAATAGTTAACAGACACCATCAGCTTCTTGTGGAGTTCCTGAGCCACCTCCACACACGCAGGCTCCTTCTCAGGATGTTCATTCACATCCTAATGCGGTGAGAGGTTACATATAAAAATAAAATCCTAAAATCTTGGAATTTTTGCTTTGCCCACTAATACTCCATTTACACAGACAGATTAGTGGCAGTAAACCACCACTAACTGGTAAATATTTACTGATTGTCGGAGGTTTAGAAGCCTGTTTACACAGGAAAACCATGCTAAATGATGTGCGTTGAACGTTCAGAAGGCGTAAGCTTTGCAGCTCCTCAGAAGAATTTTTTATTTTTACCAGGAGACCTGGAACCCCCGTGGTCTAGAGGTCTCAGGGGGTCTCAGCGCTGCTGGGACCCCTGGCCCTCCCCTGGCGGATCTGCGTACCCCCTAAGGAGGTCCCCGCATAAGCCTGCCGGCCCCGGGGGATACAGGGTGCTCCCTGGCGGAGACGCACACTGCATCTAGGGGTCCCTGCGAGCTCCGCCGTGGGGGAGCGAAGGGCCATGGCGTCACACATCCCTGGGGGTCCCTGTGGCGCTCAGCTGGGTAAGTGCCCTGTGTGTGTGTGTGTGTTACTGTCTTATGGTGACTGCACCTTTTGTCTTTTCAGGCAGAGGTGTAATACTGGAGAATGCACATCACCGCTGCTGTTAGCAGGGGAGCGGGTCAGAGGAGCGCGGGCTCCGTTAGTGTAACGGGGGGGCGTGGCTTATGTTCTTGGCTGCCTGCCATCGTCTGTGCAGACAGGAAGCGCCTGGAAAGCGCGCGCTGGGCAGTCCCCGCCCCCCTCCTGCCTTCCTTCTCTTCGGCTCTGCAAACGGCCATTGCCTCACGGAGCTCAGCGCTGTCCTCTCCCTCCCCCCTGCTCTCCGCTCTCACACACAGGCTCCAGGAAGCTGGTGAGTCATCTGTTTGTCTCATCTCTACAGCACAGAACGCTGCTGTCTTCTCTGCTGCATGCACACCTTAGTCCTTTTAAGGCAAGGTGCATTGCGTGTTCAGCAGCATTAACCCCTTCTGGCCATCATCAGAAAACCTTTTTTCTGCAATGCTGGGGTAGCTTTTCTCCCTCTAAGGAGAATCTTTAACCCTTCAGTGCTTGGTAAATTGTTTTGTGGGAACAGGCTGTGATAGCAGGATCTCACTTCCCCGGTTACTGTGCTCTTGTAAGGGGTTATTACTGCTCTTTCCGCGACGCTCGCTACTGAGTAGGGGGCATGTCGGATCAGGGTCCAGGCGGCGCGGACCTCTCTCCCGGCCCGCTTCAGGATCGGTCACGCGTATCTGATATGCCGGGGTTGACGGCGTCAGGTTCGTCTCTGGTCAGGGGCCTCAGTGATGTTAAAGCGCTCATTCGCTCCATTGACAGTCTGTCTGACCTCCTGGGTCACTGGGTATCAGCTAAGTCCCTACCGGCGCGGGGCAAGAAGCGCCACAGGCCTGTGGTGGCGCTGTCTCCGCGCAGCGCATCAAAGGCTTCGGATTCACCGACAAGCTCTGCTGGTGAGATCTCCGATTCTGATGAAGAGGATCGGCAGGGTCGCTCGGCTTCGCTTTCAGGCCACGTGGATGCTCTTATTGGAGCCATGCGGGAAGTGTTATAGCTGTCTGAAGAGGTGACGAGGCCGGGCAAGTCGGCCCGGCTGTATCAGGAGTCGCGTCGGGCTCGTTCGACACTGCCAGCGCACGATGAACTTAACGAGGCGGTGGAGAGAGAATGCCTGTGTCCGGATAAGCGCTTCCAAGGGATGCGTTTTTTTGATGCCCTGTATCCCTGCTCCACAGAGACGATCGCTAATTGGGTCCCCTCTCCTGAAGTGGACGTGCCATTGTCTCAGCTGAGCAAATCTTCTTTGCTTCCGGTTAAAGGGAAGGCGAGTCTACAGGATCCGCTGGACAGAAGGACGGAGTTAGCGGCGAAGTCCATCTACGAGGCCGTGGGTCATGGATTCCGAGCGGCCTTGGGGGCCATGTGGGGACAGCCTGTACATCTAGTGCACTAGTTAGGCGTTGGGCCAGATGGTGATGCTGAGCAGTGTCTGCCCTGGCTGGACCAGAATGGGAGACCACAGAATCCACAGATGATTCTGACCCAATTTCATGCCCAGCACATGCCTGACACCTAACATTATACTGGTGAGGCTTCCCTGAGATGGTTGGATCAGCTGCGGTCAGCATGGCAAGATGGGACTCCGCTGTCTGACGTGGAAAGGCTCTTCCAGCTGTTGGAAGAGGTGGCCCGATATAGCAGAGACGCAGTGCTGGATACTACTTTGTTTCTGTCCAGGGCTCAAGCCTCGGCCGTCACAGTCAGTAGAGCACTGTGGCTCAAACAGTGGACTGGAGACGCAGTATCCAAACAAGGTTTGCTTACTCTGGCGTACAAGGGCGGTCTGCTTTTTGGTTCGGACCTCACGGAGCTGATTGCTAAGGCCAAGGATGTGGCTTTGCCACAGCGGAAAGCAGCGGCCTCTACGTCTGACAGGTCGGTAGTGGTCGTCGGTCCTTTCGACCCAGGGGACGATTCGATCAGCCCTCTTGGAGATTGGGTCGTCCCTCGTCTTCCGGTAAGAAGTCCACCCAGAAATCCCGTACTCCCTGGAAACAGCATTTCCGTCGGGACAAAAGGGAGGCTGACAAAAAGCCCGCTAAGGCGGACTGACGCCAGGATCCCTCTCGAGGGCTCTCGGGTGGGAGGTCGGCTGCTACAATTCGGGTCGGTTTGGGCGTCCCACGAATCGGACGCCTGGGTGACATGGCTCTCTCTCTCTCGAGCGTCTCTCCTGCTCTCTCTCTAGAGCGTCTCTCCTGCTCTCTCTCTCGAGCGTCTCTCCTGCTCTCTCTCTCGAGCGTCTCTCCTGCTCTCTCTCTCGAGCGTCTCTCCTGCTCTCTCTCTCGAGCGTCTCTCCTGCTCTCTCTCTCGAGCGTCTCTCCTGCTCTCTCTCTCTCGAGTGTCTCTCCTGCTCTCTCTCGAGTGTCTCTCCTGCTCTCTCTCTCGAGCGTCTCTCCTGCTCTCTCTCTCGAGCGTCTCTCCTGCTCTCTCTCTCGAGCGTCTCTCCTGCTCTCTCTCTCGAGCGTCTCTCCTGCTCTCTCTCGAGCGTCTCTCCTGCTCTCTCTCTCGAGCTTCTCTCCTGCTCAATCTCTCGAGCGTCTCTCTCTCTCTCGAGCGTCTCTCCTGCTCTCTCTCTCTTGAGCGTCTCTCCTGCTCTCTCTCTCTCGAGCGTCTCTCTCTCTAGCGTCTCTCCTGCTCTCTCTCTCGAGCATCTCTCCTGCTCTCTCTCTCGAGCGTCTCTCCTGCTCTCTCTCTCGAGCGTCTCTCCTGCTCTCTCTCTCTCTCGAGCGTCTCTCCTGCTCTCTCGAGCGTCTCTCCTGCTCTCTCTCTCGAGCGCCTCTCCTGCTCTCTCTCTCGAGCGTTTCTCCTGCTCTCTCTCTCGAGCGTTTCTCCTGCTCTCTCTCTCGAACGTTTCTCCTGCTCTCTCTCTCGAGCGTCTCTCCTGCTCTCTCTCTCTCGAGCGTCTCTCCTGCTCTCTCTCTCTCGAGCGTCTCTCCTGCGCTCTCTCTCTCGAGCGTCTCTCCTGCTCTCTCTCTCTCGAGCGTCTCTCCTGCTCTCTCTCTCTCGAGCGTCTCTCCTGCTCTCTCTCTCGAGCGTCGTTCCTGCTCTCTCTCGAGCGTCGTTCCTGCTCTCTCTCGAGCGTCGTTCCTGCTCTCTCTCGAGCGTCTCTCCTGCTCTCTCTCTCGAGCGTCTCTCCTGCTCTCTCTCTCTCGAGCGTCTTTCTAGCGTCTCTTCTGCTCTCTCTCTCGAGCGTCTCTCCTGCTCTCTCTCGAGCGTCTCTCCTGCTCTCTCTCTCTCGAGCGTCTCTCCTCTCTCTCTCTCGAGCGTCTCTCCTGCTCTCTCTAGCGTCCCTCCTGCTCTCTCTCGAGCGTCTCTCCTGCTCCCTCTCTCGAGCGTCTCTCCTGCTCTCTCTATCGAGCGTCTCTCCTGATCTTGAGCGTCTCTCCTGCTCTCTCTCTCTCGAGCGTCTCTCCTGCTCTCTCTCTCTCGAGCGTCTTTCTAGCGTCTCTCCTGCTCTCTCTCTCGAGCGTCTCTCCTGCTCTCTCTCTCTCGAGCGTCTCTCCTGCTCTCTCTCTCGAGCGTCTCTCCTGCTCTCTCTCTCGAGCGTCTCTCCTGCTCTCTCTCTTGAGCGTCTCTCCTGCTCTCTCTCTCGCTCGAGCGTCTCTCCTGATCTCGAGCATCTCTCCTGCTCTCTCTCTCTCTCGAGCGTCTTTCTAGCGTCTCTCCTGCTCTCTCTCTCTCGAGCGTCTTTCTAGCGTCTCTCCTGCTCTCTCTCTCGAGCGTCTCTCCTGCTCTCTCTCTCTCGAGCGTCTCTCCTGCTCTCTCTCTCGAGCGTCTCTCCTGCTCTCTCTCTCGAGCGTCTCTCCTGCTCTCTCTCTTGAGCGTCTCTCCTGCTCTCTCTCTCGAGCGTCTCTCCTGATCTCGAGCATCTCTCCTGCTCTCTCTCTCTCTCGAGCGTCTTTCTAGCGTCTCTCCTGCTCTCTCTCTCGAGCGTCTCTCCTGCTCTCTCTCGAGCGTCTCTCCTGCTCTCTCTCTCTCGAGCGTCTCTCCTGCTCTCTCTCTCTCGAGCGTCTCTCCTGCTCTCTCTCTCTCTAGCGTCTCTCCTGCTCTCTCTCTCTAGCGTCTCTCCTGCTCTCTCTCGAGCGTCTCTCCTGCTCTCTCTCTCGACGTCTCTCCTGCTCTCTCTCTCGACGTCTCTCCTGCTCTCTCTCTCGAGCGTCTCTCCTGATCTTGAGCGTCTCTCCTGCTCTCTCTCTCGAGCGTCTCTCCTGCTCTCTCTCTCTCGAGCGTCTTTCTAGCGTCTCTCCTGCTCTCTCTCTCGAGCGTCTCTCCTGCTCTCTCTCTCTCGAGCGTCTCTCCTGCTCTCTCTCTCGAGCGTCTCTCCTGCTCTCTCTCTCGAGCGTCTCTCCTGCTCTCTCTCTTGAGCGTCTCTCCTGCTCTCTCTCTCGAGCGTCTCTCCTGCTCTCTCTCTCTCTCGAGCGTCTTTCTAGCGTCTCTCCTGCTCTCTCTCTCGAGCGTCTCTCCTGCTCTCTCTCTCTCGAGCGTCTTTCTAGCGTCTCTCCTGCTCTCTCCAGCCCTTGTCTGCTTGATCGCTGATACTGCCATACTTTGTAGTCTGTATACACTGTGTTCCAAATTATTATGCAAATATTATTTTCTCAGATTTTCCCAAATTACCTATATGAATTGCAGTCATTGTAATTTTCCAGTCAAATAACTATTAGAGTACAATTGAAAGGTTTTTGTACAAACTGCCTATGATAACAGTATATTTAAAAAAATAAAACACTCAAACTGCACTCAAAATGCATGTTCCAAATTATTATGCACAGCAGAGTTTTCAACCTTTTAATTTTAATAAAGAACAAAAAAATGGTCTTTTTTGAAATTATAAGCATTAGCAGGTTATTACACACTGAAATCAAACAGTTTTCAACTCAAAACTTTATTCTAGGTGATGTTACATTTGCACATAGGACCGCTTGTTCGAAAGGAGCTTCTGAACTCTCTCGTCCATTGAATTTGTCAGGTTTTGGATGGTTTCTGCTTCAATTGTTTTGCATGAGGACAGAATACCCTCCCAGAGCTGTTGCTTAGATGTGAACTGCCTCCCGCCATCATAGACACTCCTTTTGATGATGCTCCAGAGGTTCTCAATGGGGTTGAGGTCAGGGGAGCATGGGGGCCACACCATAAGTTTGTCCCCTTTTATGCCCATAGCAGCCAGAGATGCAGATGTGTTATGTGCAGCATGAGACGGGGCATTATCATGCATGAAAATGATCTTGCTGCGGAATGCACGGTTCTTCTTCTTGAACCATGGAAGCAAGTGCTGTTTGAGAAACTCAACATACATTATGGAGTTCATCTTTACCCCTTCAGGGATCCTAAAAGGGCCGACAATCTCTCTCCCCATGATTCCAGCCCAAAACATTACTCCACCTCCTCCTTGTTGGCGCTGTAGCCGTGTTTGCATGGGGTGTCCATCAACCAGCCATCCTCCACTCCATCCATCTGGACCATCAAGATCATTTCATGCATGATAATGCCCCGTCTCATGCTGCACATAACACATCTGCATCTCTGGCTGCTATGGGCATAAAAGGGGACAAACTTATGGTGTGGCCCCCATGCTCCCCTGACCTCAACCCCATTCAGAACCTCTGGAGCATCATCAAAAGGAGTGTCTATGATGGCGGGAGGCAGTTCACATCTAAGCAACAGCTCTGGGAGGGTATTCTGTCCTCATGCACAACAATTAAAGCAGAAACCATCCAAAACCTGACAAATTCAATGGACGAGAGAGTTCAGAAGCTCCTTTCGAACAAGGGGTCCTATGTGCAAATGTAACATCACCTAGAATAAAGTTTTGAGTTGAAAACTGTTTGATTTCAGTTTGTAATAACCTGCTAATGCTTAGAATTTCAAAAATGACCATTTTTTTGTTCTTTATTAAAATGAAAAGGTTGAAAACTCTGCTGTGCATAATAATTTGGAACATGCATTTTGAGTGCAGTTTGAGTTTTTTATTTTTTAAAAAATATACTGTTATCATAGGCAGTTTGTACAAAAACCGTTCAATTGTACTCTACTAGTTATTGACTGGAAAATTACAATGACTGCAATTCATATAGGTAATTTGGGGAAATCTGAGAAAATATTATTTGCATAATAATTTGGAACACAGTGTATATGTACAATTTTAATATGATCAATAGAAATATGTAAATATATTATATATATACACACACTGCTCAAAAAATAAAGGGAACACTTAAACATCACAACTCCAAGTCAATAACACTTCTGTGAAATCTACCTGTCCAGTTATGAAGCAACACGGATTGTGAATCAATTTCTCCTGCTGTTGTGCAAATGGAGCAGACAACTGGTAGAAATGATAGGCAATTAGCCAGATACCCCCTATAAAGGAGTGGTTCTGCAGGTGGTGACCACAGACCATTTCTCTGTTCTCATTCTTTTTGGCTGATGTTTTGGTCACTTTTTCATTTTGCCATTGCTCTCACCCCTAGAGGTACATTAGCATTAGGCAGTGTCTACAGTACAACCCACAGAAGTTGCTCAGGTAGTGCCGTTCATCCAGGATGGCACATCAGTGCGAGCTGTGGCAAGAAGTGTAGCTGTGTCTGTCAGCACAGTGTCCAGAGCATGGAGCAGATACCAGGAGATGTGCAGGGAGCCATAGGAGGGCAACAACCCAGCAACAGGACCGTTACCTCCTCCTTTGTGCAAGGAGGAACAGGAGGAGCACTGCCAGAGCCCTGCAAAATGACCTCCAGCTGGCCACAAATGTGCATGTGTCTGCACAAACGGTTAGAAACCGACTCCATGAGGGTGGTATGAGGGCCCGATGTCCACAGATGGGGGTTGTGCTCACAGCCCAACACCGAGCAGGACGCTTGACATTTGCCACAGAACACCAGGATTGGCAAAGTCGCCACTGGTGCCCTCTGCTCTTCACAGATGAAAGCTCAGTATTGTGTGTGGCCTCCACGTGCCTGTATGACCTCCCTACAACGCCTGGGCATGCTCCTGATGAGGTTGCGGATGGTCTCCTGTGGGATCTCCTCCCAGACCTAGACTAAAGCATCAGCCAACTCCTGAACAGTCAGTGGTGCAACGCGACGTTGGTGGATGTGACTCGCCCCCTGGGCCGTGGGGTACTCGGATCCGGGCAGTAGGGGAACGATGGGAGTAGTAGTGGCAACCCGGTTTCGTGGCTCAGGGTGGTCAGGCCAGTGGTAGTCCGTTATGTGCTGATGTTTATGTCCGACTACGCCACCCGTGGATTTGCGGTTATTAGGAACCGCCGCTGCATGCCGACCGCTGGGGCTGATGAGGTGTGCAGCTAGGGTAGTGTGACTCCCCACGGGAAGAGTGCGGCCCCAGGGCAGTATAGTGGATGGTGGGAGTGATGGTGGTGAGAGTCCCAGTGCTGATAGTGCTGGAGAAGCAAGGAGCACACAGACAACAGGTTGCAGTCCAGGGTCTTTACTAGAACAGGTAAATTGACCCATAAACAGTCCCGGCTAGGAGGGGGACCTGGATGTCTGAGAGCAACGGGGAAATTGGCCCTGGTCAGGGTGAGGGTGTAGGCCTACCGTGCTTTCTGCGCTCCTTCTGGCTATCTCCTCCTGATAGGGTAACAGCCCACGTTTCCAAGCTTTCCGTGTATTCTCGCCTGTATGGCCTGCGACGTGGGTTCCTTTCTGCTCCCAGCCTTGTACGGCTTTACTGGTACCTTCTGTTGTGGCAGGGCCTCCAGGCTTCTTAGGCCAAGGAATATACAGTCCCCTGCGGACTGGTTCTCTGCTGGGGGATGTGGAATCCTCTCAGCCTCAGACACCAAAGTCTGGTAAATTAAGTCCTCTTTCTGCCAAGACAGGCTCTCTTCGCCTCTTGTCTCTGGCTTGTGGCTCTCCTCCTGCCACACTTCCTCTTAGGTGCAGTGCAACTGTCTGTCCCTGTTCTGCTCTGGGACAAGTGTCAATGCTGAGACAGGCCATCCAGTTCTCTCTAACCCTGCCCCCAGCACCAGCTTTTATAGGGGCAGCCTGCTCCCCCTACTGGCCTGAGACAGGAGGCATTGCATGCTAATGTTCCCCTGACTAGAGAACCTCCCCCTTGCTCTCAGACACAGCTTTAATACATTTTGTGGCATCCAGGCCAGGGTGACACATTCCCCCCTAGTGAAATTTAGTACTCCGGGACTAAACAATAAACAAAGACAATAAAACATTAATAGACATTAATAGACAGACGACGCACAAATTGAGTTCTTAAGGTCACAGTGTGGCCTGTGACCGGGTGTCCATATCACCAATACAACGGGAAGCCTTAACCAGGTGGGGGTCTGTCCTACCCCAAGTCCTTCACAGTCTTAGTTCATTCCTTGGTTAGGCTCCGAACGCAGTCCATACCAGGTCCCGGTTATAAAAAGTCCATAACCTGTGAGTCCTTACAGTAACTGCAAGAAACTGAAACACGGAATTACCAAACATGCATGTAACTTTGCAAACAATTCAACATTTGGCAACAAGGTTATTTACAATTTTAGTGTGCTCTATATTCTCCAGCGAGCGGGTATCAGCCCCTTTGTGCTCCTGGTTGACCTACGTAGCCCACTGTCTGGTGGTGGACCAACCTGGCTTTCCCCACTAGCGTTAGGGGTACAGCTACCAGCTGGGTGTACAGGTAGGGAAGGCAGCTGTCTGCGGGTCCTTTGGCTTACCGCAGGCATGGCAGGCTCACTGTCAGCAGAGGGTTGACTCTCCTGGGCTGCTGGTACAGGCTCTTCTGCCTCTGGAACCGCTTGCTCCTCTTCACCTTCCGGCTCTGGTGTTGGTTGTTGCTGTGCCGGTTGCAGGAAATGCAGGACGGGTACCACTATGGCATCATTTATGCGAGTCCAGGACTGAGGGAACTCTCCGAGAACGGTGCTGATCATTTCTTCCTTGTCCTCTGCGGGTTCAAGGTCACTCTGATCCTCTTCTGCACTACGGAGTTGCTCGGGGCATCTTTTGAGATGGTCTCTGGAGACGGTACTAGTGGTTTCTCCTCCGTCCTTGGTGATCACGCACACCTTCGGGTTGTCGTGATCAGACTGCAGTACGGTGTAGGGTTCCCTTTCCCACTGGTCGTCCAACTTGTGAAGCCTTCTTTTTCGCTTTAGGACTTGCTCACCAGGTTCTAGGGGACCAGCAGGGGCGTGTTGGTTGAAGAGTTTTTCTTGCCTCTCTCTCACCTGGGCCAGGCTCTTCTCCACAGTCTACTGCACCTTCTTGTACTGCAGTTGCCTTTCCGTATCCCAGTCCGCATCCGGGGAGGTGTCCTCAGGCGTTAGGACTCCCATCTCCAGGTCTATAGGCAGCTTACCCGGTCTGGGTCGCATCAGGTAAGCCGGGGTGCAGTTGGTAGCATTCACCGGGATATGATTGTATAAGTCTATCAGGTCCGGCAGTTTTTCTGGCCACAGGCTGCGCTCCTCCAGGGGCAACGTCTTCAGGAGATCAATGACTATATTGTTCATCTTCTCACACATCCCGTTGGTTTGTGGGTGGTAAGGCGTTGTCCGAATCTTCTTACAGCCATAGAGGTTGCCGAACTCCTGGAAGATTTCAGCCTCGAACGCTGGACCCTGGTCTGTCAGGACCTGTTCCGGATACCCGTGTGGACGGCAGAAATATTGCTGGAAGGCTCTGGCCGCTGTTTGGGCTGTCAAGTCTTTTACTGGGACCACCACTAGAAAACGGGAATAGTGGTCCACGATTGTCAGGGCATAGATGTATCCTGACCGGCTGGGAGCCAATTTGACATGGTCCAGAGCTACCAGCTCAAGAGGCTGCGTGGTGACGATGGGCCTCAAGGGTGTCTTCTGGCTGGTGCGGTCCTTCCTCCTTAGGTGACAAGGGCCACAGTCTCTGCACCATTTTTCTACAGCTCCTCTCATGCCGACCCAAAAGAACCTTCCTCTTAGTAGGAACTCCAGTTTCTTCCAACCGAACCGATGTGTCCCGCTCTGTCATGGTAAGCCCCCAGGACCATAGCTGCATCCCGCCTTGGGACCACGACTTGCCAGGTCAGCTCGTGCGTCCGGTGGTTGACAATCCTTCTGCACAACTTGCCTTCGTAGAGGAACAGCTTGCTCTTCTCTTTCCATAGCTGCTTGGCTTCCTCTGGAGCATCCGGATCTATGCGGGCATCTTCCTGGGTCAGCAGATCTTTCACCAGGCGGATGGCAGGGTCACTATCTTGGGTCTCGGCCCAGCTGTGATGAGGTAGGGGATTTATCATCACGGTTGTTAGATCCTCCTCCTTCACGCGGTGGGAGTATTGAGCAGCTCCATACCGGTGAAACGCGGGGAGTTCTACCTCCTCCAGCTCTTCTGGGTCTTCGTCACCTTCAGATAAGTGAGGCATCCTCGATAGGGCGTCAGCGTTGGCATTGGTTTTGCCGGCCCGGTACTTGATCAGTCATAGTTGGAGAGACGGGCCATCCACCGCTGTTCTAGGGCACCCAGTCTTGCATTGTCCAGGTGTGTCAACGGGTTGTTGTCCGTGTACACGGTGAACTTTGCGGAGGCCAGGTAATGCTTGAAGCGTTCCGTCACGGCCCACACCACCGCCAAGAATTCTAGCTTGAAGGATCTGTAATTCTCCGGGTTCCTCTTGGTGGGTCTCAGCTTCCGGCTGGCGTACGCGATCACCCTTTCTCTGCCCTGTTGGTTTTGGAACAGTACGGCTCCCAGTCCCACATTACTGGCATCTGTGTGGAGAATGAAAGGCTGGCCATAATCAGGGTAGGCCAGGATCTCGTCCCCTGTGAGGGCCATCTTTAGCTGGCGGAAGGACTCCTCTTCCGGTTTATCCCACTTGAAGGGCGGCTTTTGGCTCCTGGACTTAGACTGTCCGATCAGGAGGTCCTGCATAGGAGCTGCCATCTTAATGAACCCGGGGATGAACCTTCGGTAGTAGCCTACCAACCCGAGAAACTGTCTCACCTCTTTGATGTTCGAGGGGCTTGGCCAGCTCTTGATTGCCGTGACCTTGTCAGGGTCGGGGGCCACTCCTTCCACGCTTACCACGTGCCCTAGGTACTGGTCCTTTGGTTTCAGCAGGTGACACTTCGATGGTTTCACCTTCAGGTCATAGCCTGCCAGGGCTTCGAACACCTCGGCCAGGTGCTTTAGGTGGTCCTCGTAGGTCTTCGAATAGACGATCACGTCGTCCAGGTAAAGGAGGACCGTCTCGAAGTTTCGGTGCCCTAGACATCATTCCATCAGCCTCTGGAAGGTCCCTGGTGCGTTGCAGAGCCCGAAGGGCATACAGTTGAACTCACTCAGTCCCATCGGGGTGGTGAAGGCAGTCTTCTCCTTGTCAGCCTCTGCCACAGGAACCTGCCAGTACCCGCTAGTAAGGTCCAAAGTAGAAAAGAAGTTAGCAGATTTTAGTGCGGCTAAAGACTCCTCTATTCTAGGCAGCGGATATGCGTCTTTGTGGGTGATACGGTTGATTTGTCTATAGTCCACGCACATTCTCATGGTGCCATCTTTCTTTTTGACCAGAACCAAGGGGGCTGCCCAGGGGCTACAGCTGTCTCTAATAACCCCAGCTTCTTTCATCTCTCTTAGCATGCCCTTTGCGTTCTGATAATGTGCAGGGGGTACAGGTCTGTGCCTCTCTTTTATTGGTGGGTGGCTCCCTGTGGGGATGTGGTGTTCTATCCCTTTTACTCTGCCGAAGTCTAGCGGGTGCTTACTAAAGACTCTCTCGTACTCCTGTACCACCCGGTAGACTCCTTGTTTTTGGTGCAGGGGAGTGGAGTCAGCACCCACATGGAGTTTCTGGCACCAGTCCTCCTTTTGTTTCTGGGAGCCATTACCTTCCGCCTGAGGAGATGGAGGCAAGGGTTCCACGGCCCTGATAGCTTTGTGTTCGACAACAAACAGTTTGGCGAGTGTAGCGTACCTGGGTAAGTGTACTTCCCTCTCCCCAATGTTGAGGATGCGGACGGGCACCCTCCCATGACGGACATCAACCACCCCCCGGGCTGTCATAATGGTGGGCCTGCTGTCTGAGTACACGGGTTCTACCATGGCTTGGTAGTCTCTACCTCTCAACCCGATTGCAGTCCGACACCAGATCATCATTTCACTTTTGGGAGGCATGGAAATGGGGAATGGGTCACTCAGTCTTACGCTACCGATCTCACCACCAGACAGTTCTACCTGCTGCCGTCTCATCAGGGCTTTTATCTCCTTGTTGAGGACTCTCTGTTGGCTGGAACTAGCATTCACCGCCACCTGTTGTAGAATTACAATTACCTCTGAAAGACAATTTTCAATTACGTTAGTACCCACAGTTATTTTAGGGTGACTTTCACGACGGTCAATGTCCACAATAATCACCCCCTGTGCCGGCAGTTCAACTTTACCAATTTTAATGGTCATCTCCTTGAACCCCATCTGCGGCACGGGTAAGCCATTACTGGCGATGATGCTCAAGTTATTGTCTGGATACCGTGTGATATCAGCATCAGTCCAATACTGCTTAAAAAGTACATAAGGGATAGTGGTTACTTGTGACCTATTATCCAGCAAGGCGCTCATGGGGATACCGTCCAGCACCACGGGTAAAACCGGGCGCCCCCCAACGTACTTATTACGCCAATTGTAAGGGCCTGGTGATCTTATGCCTGGGGGTTGGCCCTTTGCCCCAGGTTGGACCCTTTTAAATTACAGTACCTGGAAATGTGTCCGGGCTGGTTGCATCGACGGCAAATGGGCTGTCCATCCTCTGCGTAGCGGTCTGTGGGCCTCCCTCGGAACGAGGGGATCCTCCTCTGTCGACGCCACGGGACATCCTCCGGACTTGAAGCCAGCTCGATGGGTCTTGACGGGTCCACTTGCAACGCCTGGACGGTCCTGGTCAACGCCGTGACGCTCCTGGTCAGCTCCTGGACTTGGTGGTGCAGGTCTTTCGACGGGGCTTGGTTCAGGGCCTGTGCATCAGCCCCCACGGGATCCATAGAGGAGGGCGCCGCCTCCTGGTGGTTGGTGAGAGCAGGGCGCCGGGGGTTTATAGCGCCACTGGTTGCAGATTCACGGAGCACCCTTATGGCCCTGTCCTTAAATTGGGCAAAGGTTAGGTCGGGGTTCTGAAAGAACATGAGACGCAGTTGGGCCCTGTGGGCGCTAGACAGCAGACCTTCTATGAATTGTTCTGTTAGCAGCTTATCCGTTTCCTGCACACTGCCAGGGTCAGTTTGTTGAATAGCCCTCAAGGCTTCCTGCAGATTTAGGGCATAGTCTCTGATGCTGTCCTGTGCCCGCTGCTTACATCCATAGAACCTCATTTTAATCTCAGCGGAGGTACGTGTGTCAAAGGTACCCCGCAGCCGGGCCAGAATACCCTTCACAGTCCTTTTATCCTCAGTGGGCCATGATTTTACCTCCCTTTGGGCTGCGCCAGTTAACTGCCCTGTCAATATGCTGACCTTCTGTTCCTCTGTCAGGGGGTAAACGTGGAACAAACTGTATAGCCTTTCCTTGAAGTCAGTTAGGGCATGGGGCTCCCCTGAGTATTTGGGCAGCCAGGCCGCTCCAGGGATGTAGGGCAGGGAAAAGGGCATCACCGCTGCTGCAGCTGCGTTGGTGGTAGTGGGCGCCTCTGTGTCCGACATCTTCCCACCCCCCTAGTTAAGCGTGGCCTACCTTCCGACGATCCTCTTCTGTAGGCCGCGGCTCCGCTGCTGCTGCTCTGGACGAGGACCTTGCGTCGCGTCCTGATGACGTCAGCGTCGCTCTCTCTCCCTTCCAGGACCTTGCGCAGCGTCGGTGCGTGGGGCGGAGCTTCGGATCTCGCGCGGTTTTGAAGTCCACGCCCCTCTTCTTCCCGCGCGGCGTCCTGAAGATGGCGTCCGATGGCGAGAAACAGCTGCGGATGGCGGGAAGACGGCAGAAGACGGCGGGAAACAGTCCAAGATGGCGTCTGATGGCGGGAATCGGCTCCGGATGGCGGGAAACGACTCCGGACGGCGGGAAACTTCGCCACAGGTAAGTTACAAAAGTCTTGTTCAGGCACGCAGTACCCGGTGGTTGCGGGCATGAAATCCTGCCGACTACGCCAAAGCTGACTCGCCCCTTGGGCCGTGGGGCACTCGGATCCGGGCAGTCTGGGAACGATGGGAGTAGTAGTGGCAACCCGGTTCCGTGGCTCAGGGTGGTCAGGCCAGTGGTAGTCCGTTATGTGCTATTGATTATGTCCAACTACGCCACCCGTGGATTGCGGTTATTAGGAACCGCCGCTGCATGCCGACCGCTGGGGCTGATGAGGTGTGCAGCTAGGGTAGTGTGACTCCCCACGGGAAGAGTGCGGCCCCAGGGCAGTATAGTGGATGGTGGGAGTGATGGTGGTGAGAGTCCCAGTGCTGATAGTGCTGGAGAAGCAAGGAGCACACAGACAACAGGTTGCAGTCCAGGGTCTTTACTAGAACAGGTAAATTGACCCATAAACAGTCCCGGCTAGGAGGGGGACCTGGATGTCTGAGAGCAACGGGGAAATTGGCCCTGGTCAGGGTAAGGGTGTAGGCCTACCGTGCTTTCTGCGCTCCTTCTGGCTATCTCCTCCTGATAGGGTAACAGCCCACGTTTCCAAGCTTTCTGTGTATTCTCGCCTGTATGGCCTGCGACGTGGGTTCCTTTCTGCTCCCAGCCTTGTACGGCTTTACTGGTCCCTTCTGTTGTGGCAGGGCCTCCATGTTAGAACCTTGCTGTTAGGTTTTTTTTTCCTTTGCTGGTCACATGACCTTGTTGGCCTATTTAATCCTGCTCCGCCCTTCTGGCTTTGCTGGACTTCATTGTATATCTACTTTCTAGCTAGCCTGTGCTCTGTATCTAACTCTGTTAGTTTGCTTGGTCTACGGACCTCTATGTTCTATCTATTTTGTTTGTTCGTCTGTCTGCTACTATTTCTGTTAGGAGGTGTCCCATATTCCTTCCAGTCCTTAGTACTTGTAGGGATTCCCTCCCCACATCTATAGGTCTTCGTACAGACTAGATTAGGACTTTAGCAGGTCTGATCGCAGGATCAGGTTCCCTGTTACATTGTAGGGATTCAGCTGAGTCCTATAGTAGGGACAGATCTCCTCTCTTTCCTTAGCTTTGGTAGCAGAACATAACAGTAAGTCCAGCCTGCAAATTCTCTAAGGAAAGATTTTTTTTGTTCCATCATGGTGTCGGTTCAGGATTTGGCTAAACACCTGCAGGGACTCTCTCTGGAGGTGGCCGAGCTCCGTCAGCACGTGAGTAACTGTCCTGGAGCATATTTCTTGGAGCCATAAATGTTATGACAAGTGTTGTAACGGGCGTATTGCAGCTTTGGATAGGGGAGAATTGCCTGTTCCTATTCAGGATTTTTGGAGAGTTTTTTCTGAGAAAGAATCGCAGGTTTTGCCTCCCCATAGAGACTATGATTGTTCTATTGAATTTGTCCCTGGAGCGACTATTCCTAAAAGTCGTTTATTTAACCTTACTATTCCTGAGAGGAAGGCTTTGGAGGAATACATACAGACAAGTTTGGCCGCCGGTCACATTAGGCCCTCTAAGTCTCCTGTGGCGGTTGGATTTTTTTTTGTAAAAAAAAAGGACGGCGGTTTACGTCCTTGTCTGGATTTTCGTGAGATTAACAAAATTACGGTACGCAATCCTTACCCACTGCCATTGATTCCTGATCTGTTTAACCAGTTATTGGGGGCCAAGTGGTTCTCTAAAATTGACCTTAAGGGGGCATGCAATCTGTTGCGCATGAAGGAGGGTGATGAATGGAAGACTGCTTTTAACACTCCTGTGGGTCATTTTGAGAATCTGGTTATGCCTTTTGGTCTTACTAATGCTCCTGCATTTTTTCAGAATCTGATTAATGACATCCTTAGACCTTTGATCGGTAAAAATGTGGTTGTGTATTTGGATGACATTTTGATTTATTCGCCAGATCTGGAGTCTCATTGGCGGAGCGTGCGTGAGGTATTACAGTTATTAATGGACAATTCGCTTTTTGCTAAGCTGGAGAAATGTGAGTTCGCTGTACAGAGAATTAGTTTTTTGGGCTACATTATCTCCAGCAAAGGTTTTGAGATGGATCCGGTTAAGGTTCAGGCTGTGCAGGAATGGCCTAGGCCTATTGGTTTGAAATCGATACAGAGGTTTTTGGGTTTCGCCAATTACTATAGAAAATTCATAAAAAATTTTTCTAGTATTGTCAAACCTCTGACTGATCTCACCAGGAAAGGTGCTGATGCGGTTCAGTGGTCTTCTGAGGCCATTGAAGCTTTTATGTATCTCAAGGAGAGGTTCACCTCTGCTCCCATCCTTATGCAGCCTGATGTTACTAGGCCGTTTTTGGTTGAGGTTGATGCTTCCTCTGTGGGGGTTGGCGCAGTATTGTCTCAGGATAACGGGGATGGATTACATCCCTGTGCCTTTTTTTCAAAAATTTTTTCGGAGACTGAATTGAATTACGATGTTGGTAATCGGGAATTATTGGCTATTAAACTCGCATTTGAACACTGGCGCCACTTCTTGGAAGGTGCGGAATTTCCCGTTCAGGTTCTTACGGATCATAAAAATCTGATATATCTTGATGCTGCCAAGCGCCTGAATGCCCGTCAGGCTAGGTGGGCACTGTTTTTCTCGCGGTTTAATTTCTCCGTTACTTACATCCCTGGTACTAAGAATGTTAAGGCGGATGCCTTGTCTCGCAGTTTTTCTCCCATAGTCGGTGCTGAGAAAGAGGAAAACATTTTACAAGAAGGTGTTGTGATAGCTGCTTTAGACTCCGTTTTGGAAGATGAGATTCTTAAAGCTCAGGAGAATGCCCCATCTAACACTCCTCATGGGAGGTTGTTTGTGCCTGGGACCTTTAGGAGAGATTTGTTTGTTGAGTGTCACGAATCTCGGTTGGCAGGTCATCCCGGAATCTCTGAGACCAAGAGACTGGTGGGTCGCAGTTTTTGGTGGCCTGGATGGCAGAAGGAAGTCATTAAGTGGGTGCGCCAATGTACTATATGTGCTAGATCTAAGTCCTCACATACTCCTGCTGCGGGGTTGCTTTGTCCTTTGGAGGTCCCCAGTGCTCCTTGGACACATTTGGCTATGGACTTTATAACTGACCTTCCCCCCTCTGAGGGTTTTACTGTCATCTGGGTGGTCGTGGACCGTTTTAGCAAGATGTGTCACTTGGTTCCCTTCGTCAAACTGCCCTGCGCTAAAACTCTCGCTAAGACCTTTGTCAAGGAAATTGTCAGACTTCATGGCGTTCCTACTGACATTGTTTCTGATAGGGGTCCTCAGTTCGTGGCTCGTTTTTGGCGTGCCTTTTGTGACAGGTTGGGAATTCATTTGTCGTTTTCGTCCGGATATCATCCTGAATCTAATGGCCAGACAGAAAGGAAAAACCAGGATGTTGAGCAGTTCTTGCGTTGTTTTGTGGCAGACAATCAAGAGGGGTGGTCTGAGTTTCTGCCACTTGCCGAATTTGCTCTGAACAATCATACATCTTCTTCTGCTGGTTGTTCGCCTTTTTTTTGTTGTTCTGGGAGACATCCGTCGTTTGGGTCGTTCTCAAAGTTGGGATCTGCCGTGCCTGAGGAGGAGAATTTTTCCGGTGATTTGGAAAGAGTTTGGACGGATGTGCGTGGTAATCTTCAGGAGGCCAACAGAAAATCTAAAGACTACTTTGATAGGAAACGACAGGAGGTTTTGTTCGCTGTTGGTGACATGGTTTGGTTGTCCTCTAGGAATCTGCGTTTGAGGATTCCTTCTAAGAAATTGGGTCCCAAGTTTGTAGGGCCCTTTAAGGTGCTTCAGGTTGTCAACCAATCTGCTGTTAGGTTGGAGGTTCCTACCTCCTGGAGAATTAATCCGGTCTTTCATGTCTCTCTGTTAAAAAAAGCTGTTGTGTCGGATGGTGACGCCTCTGCCTCTGTTCCTCCGGTGGTGGAGGACGGGGAATATGAAATTTCTCGCATCCTTGACTCTAGACGGTATAGAGGTAGTTTGCAGTATCTTTTGGCCTGGAAAGGTTTCGGACCCGAGGATAACTCTTGGGTGAGGTCAGATGATGTTTCCGCGTCCAGACTTATCAGAGCGTTTCACAGGAGATTTCCTGATAAGCCTGGTCCTAGGGGATCCGGAGGATCCTCTTAGAAGGGGGGGTACTGTTAGAACCTTGCTGTTAGGTTTTTTTTTCCTTTGCTGGTCACATGACCTTGTTGGCCTATTTAATCCTGCTCCGCCCTTCTGGCTTTGCTGGACTTCATTGTATATCTACTTTCTAGCTAGCCTGTGCTCTGTATCTAACTCTGTTAGTTTGCTTGGTCTACGGACCTCTATGTTCTATCTATTTTGTTTGTTCGTCTGTCTGCTACTATTTCTGTTAGGAGGTGTCCCATATTCCTTCCAGTCCTTAGTACTTGTAGGGATTCCCTCCCCACATCTATAGGTCTTCGTACAGACTAGATTAGGACTTTAGCAGGTCTGATCGCAGGATCAGGTTCCCTGTTACATCGTAGGGATTAAGCTGAGTCCTATAGTAGGGACAGATCTCCTCTCTTTCCTTAGCTTTGGTAGCAGAACATAACACTCCAGGCTTCTTAGGCCAAGGAATATACAGTCCCCTGCGGACTGGTTCTCTGCTGGGGGATGTGGAATCCTCTCAGCCTCAGACACCAAAGTCTGGTAAATTAAGTCCTCTTTCTGCCAAGACAGGCTCTCTTCGCCTCTTGTCTCTGGCTTGTGGCTCTCCTCCTGCCACACTTCCTCTTAGGTGCAGTGCAACTGTCTGTCCCTGTTCTGTTCTGGGACAAGTCTCAATGCTGAGACAGGCCATCCAGTTCTCTCTAACCCTGCCCCCAGCACCAGTTTTTATAGGGGCAGCCTGCTCCCCCTACTGGCCTGAGACAGGAGGCATTGCATGCTAATGTTCCCCTGACTAGAGAACCTCCCCCTTGCTCTCAGACACAGCTTTAATACATTTTGTGGCATCCAGGCCAGGGTGACACAGATGGAGCGAGACATGATGTCCCAGATGTGCTCAATCGGATTCAGGTCTGGGGAACAGGCGGGCCAGTCCATAGCTTCAATGCCTTCACCTTGCAGAAACTGCTGACACACTCCAGTCACATGAGGTCTGGCAATGTCCTGCATACTGCATAAGGGGCATAATGGGGGCATTACACTGTGTGGGGGCATAATACATACTACATAAGGGGCATAATGGGGGCATTACACTGTGTGGTAGCATCATACATCTTGTATAAGGGGCATAATGGGGGCATTACACTGTGTGGGAGCATCATACATACTGCATGAGGGGCATAATGGTGGCATACACTGTGTGGTGCATCATACATACTGTATAAGGGGCATAATGGGGGCATTACACTGTGTGGGGCATCATATATACTGTATAAGGGGCATAATGGGGCATTACACTGTGTGGGGGCATCATACATACTGCATAAGGGGCATAATGGGGGCATTACACTATGTGGGGGCATCATACATACTGCATAAGGAGCATAATGGGGGCATTACACTGTGTGGGGGCATCATGTATACTGCATAAGGGGCATAATGGGGGCATTACACTGTGTGGGGGCATCATGCATCCTGCATAAGGGGCATAATGGGGGCATTACACTGTGTGGGGGGCATCATACATCCTGCATAAGGGGCATAACACTGTGTGGGGGCATCATACATCCTGCATAAGGGGCATAATGGGGGCATTACACTGTGTGGGGGGCATCATACATACTGCATAAGGGGCATAATGGGGGCATTACACTGTGTGGGGGCATCATACATCCTGCATAAGGGGCATAATGGGGGCATTACACTGTGTGGGGGCATCATGCATCCTGCATAAGGGGCATAATGGGGGCATTACACTGTGTGGGGGCATCATACATACTGCATAAGGGGTATAATGGGGGCATTACACTGTGGGGGGCATCATGCACCCTACATAAGGGGCATAATGGGGGCATTACACTGTGTGGGGGCATCATACATACTGCATAAGGGGTATAATGGGGGCATTACACTGTGGGGGGCATCATGCATCCTACATAAGGGGCATAATGGGGGCATTACACTGTGTGGGGGCATCATACATTCTGTATAAGGGGCATAATGGGGGCATTACACTGTGGGGCCAGTAAAGGGGCCCTTTACTATGAGAACAATACGTTTCCTCCCTTCCTGTCTCCATAGTTGTGTCGTATGTATCTATTACAGGAAACAGAACAAAAACCTTATGATTCTTATAAAGGGGCAACACAAGACCCCAAAAGAGTCTCTGTGCTCAAGGGGTTAATGCCCCCTGCGCCCAGTAATGGGGGATCCCCACATACCTCCACCTGCAGAGCCGCCACCACATATATGGCTGCTCTGTGCGCACAGGAGCTGTGATGAGGTCACAGGAGGGGAAGAGTCAGGGGTCACATGATCAGGGGCCTCAGTGGATGTGTGACACCCCAGGGGTCTGGTTGCCGCAGTGATAGAGATATTATGTCTGAGAGCAGGTGGGAGGTCCTTTGGTCAGGGATCCTGTGCATGCCACACCTCCTGCCCAGTCTTGGGAGGGGAAGGACTTCCCCTATATAAACCTGGGGCTGAGGCAGGGTAGGGAGTTCTGAGAGGAGAAGACAGGGAGCAGAGCTGCTCTATGGGCTCTGCTCCACAGGCAGGCCCTGTCCAGGGGCCTGAGCCTGGAGTCAAGGAGAGTACAGACAAGAAACAGTCATATGAAGAAACAGCAGAAGCTCAGTGGGAGCAATACTAATATGAGTCAGGGGCTGGCAGCTGCAGAGCTCGCCCTGACTGAGAAGCTTTCTTACCGGACCCGGCGTCCGAGGCTGTGGGGACTAACTCTTACCCAGCAGCAGAAGCCGACCGGCAGGGGATTTCAGGTCCTCAGGCCCAGAAACCCAAAGGCACGGTCACACGCGTGGGACCAGCACCGCCATCGTGGAGCGGAAGCCATTAGAAGGCCCCGAGTCACCGGCCATACGGGTGAGCACCACACGGTACACTCAGGGACGTGGGCTACTTATATCCGCTTCTAGCAAGGTAGCCAGAAGAGTACAGTCAGTTTGGGAGGCCTACAACTCCGCCTGGCCAGGGGAGATCCCATCTGCTCAAGGACTGACCAGGCCCCGTTCGCTAGCAAGTACTCCGGGAGGGTCTATCGTTGTTACCAGTAAAGACCCTGAATTACACCGCACCGTCTCTGAGTGGTTCCTGCATCTACCGCTGTTACATCGCCGCTCAGTTTGACTCCCTGGGCACGGACCGGGTCACCGCCACGAGACTACAACCCTCAAGAGATCCGGCTCCGGGTAAGCTCCCGCGTGCGCAACACAGCGCGACACAGGCCCAGGGGCGCGTCAACTTTGGCGTAGTCGGCAGGATTTCGTGCCCGCAACCACCGGGTACTGCGTGCCTGAAAAAGAGACTTTTCAAACTTACCTGTGATGAAGATTCCCGCCATCCGGCGCCATCTTCAGCCTTCTTCCCGCCATCGGTGAAGTTTCCCGCCATCTTCTGCCTTCTTCCCGCCATCCGTGGAGTTTTCCCGCCATTGGACGCCATCTTGAGGACGCCGCGCGGGAAGAAGAGGGGCGTGGACTCCGAAAGCGCGCGAGAACTGAAGCCCCGCCTCGCGTCCGGACGTTGCGTAAGGTCCTGGAAGGAGCACAGCAGACGCCGACGTCGCAGGAGCGCGACGGAAGGTCCTCAACCCTGACGATCCACTGCGGAGCCGCGGCCTACGGAACAGGATCATCGCAAGGTAGGCCACGGTCCACTAGGGGGGAGGAAGATGTCGGATACGGAGGAGAGCTTCACTGCCTCAACCCCCGCCAGCGCTACCGCTGCGGCAGTTATGCCCTTCACCATGCCCTATATCCCGGGAGCAGCTTGGCTACCCCAGTACTCAGGGGAGTCACATACCCTGCATGACTTTAGAGAAAAGCTGGATAGCCTCTTCCAGGTGTACCCCCTCACAGAAGAGCAAAAAGTGAGCATCCTGGTGGCCCAACTAACCGGGGCAGCCAAAAGGGAAGTAAAATCCTGGCCACCTGGGAGGAAGACTGTCGCAGGGATACTAACCCGGCTGAAGGACACCTTTGATACCCGCACCTCAGCCGAGATTAAGCTTAGATTCTACGGGTGCAAGCAGCGAGCGCATGAGAGTATAAGGGACTATGCACTAAACCTACAAGAGGCCCTGAGGGCCATTAAGCAGACCGACCCTGATGGAGTGGGAAACGAGGACAGGCTGTTGACCGAACAGTTTATAGAGGGACTGTATTGTAATACCCACCGAACCCAGTTGCGGGCAATGGCCTTACAGGATCCCCATCTGGGCTTTGCACAGTTCAAGGACAGAGCCATCCGGGTGCTCCGAGAACCGGCACCGGGTGGCGTTGTGACCCACAAGCGCCCTGCTATCACTTACCACCAGGAGGCGGCGCCCTTGTCGGCAGGGCCTGTGGGAGCTGATGCGCAGGCTTTGGACAATGACCCGGCTCCAGACCTACACCATCAGGTCCAAGAGCTAGCTAAGAGCGTTGCTGCGCTAACCCGAACTGTGCAGTCTTTACAGGCTTCCACCCCAGGGAAGATCCAGCTGGCATCCGGACCGGAGGACATCCCGTGGCGTCGACCAAGGAGGACCCCACCGGCCAGAGGAAGACCCAGTGACCGATACAGCGAGGACGGACGACCCATCTGCTGCCGCTGCAATCAACCTGGACATATGGCAAGGTACTGTTCTTTAAACGGGCACAACCTGGGGTAGAGGGCCAACCCCCAGGAAAAAGATCACCAGGCCCATCGAACTGGCGCGACAGATATGTGGGAGGACGTCCAGTCTTGCCTGTGGTACTGGATGGCATTCCCATGAGTGCCCTACTGGACACCGGGTCACAGGTCACCACCATCCCGTACGTGCTCTTTAAGCAGTACTGGAATGACTCGGATATTACCCGCTACCCTGACGACGACTTGAGTATCATCGCCAGCAATGGCCAGCCCGTGCCACAGATCGGATTTAAAGAGGTGACCATCAAAATCGGTAGAGTCGAACTGGCAGCACAGGGACTGATCATTGTAGATATTGACAAACATGAGAGTCACCCAAAAATAACTCTAGGAACTAATGTAATTGAAAATTGTCTTGCAGAGGTGATTTTCCTTTTACAGCAGGTTGCCAAGAACGCCAGCTCCGGCGAGCAGCGGGTGCTCCAGAAAGAGATCCGGGCACTGATGCGACGGCAACAGGTGGAACTCTCCGGCGGTGAGATTGGTAGCGTAAGAATGTGTGACCCTTTTCCTATTGTCATGCCCCAAAAAAGTGAAATGATGATTTGGTGCCGGGCAGCTATTGGTCTGAGAGGTAGAGATTACCAGGCAATGGTAGAACCAGTTTACTCAGACAGTAGGCCCACCATTTTGACAGCACGGGGGGTGGTCAATGTACGCCATGGGAGGGTGCCCGTTCGCATAATCAATATCGGGGAGAGGGAAGTGTACCTGCCCCGGTATGCCACGCTAGCCAAATTATATACCATTAACCAAAATGCTATACAATCTGTGGAACCCTTGCCTCCATCTCACCTGGAGGAAGGTAACGGCTCTAAGAAAACAAAGGAGGACTGGTGTCAGCAACTACATTTGGGTACTGACTCCACTCCCTCACATCAGAAACAAGGAGTCTATCGGGTGGTTCAAGAGTACGAGAGAGTGTTTAGTAATCACCCGTTAGACTTCGGGAGAGTCAAGGGGGTAGAACACCGCATCCCCACGGGAGATCATCCTCCCATAAAAGAGAGGTATCGACCCGTACCCCCTGCACATTACCAACACGCCAAGGGGATGCTTAGAGACATGAAGGAGGCTGGGGTAATCCGGGATAGCTGTAGCCCCTGGGCAGCCCCACTGGTTTTAGTCAAAAAGAAAGACAACACCATGAGGATGTGTGTAGATTACCGGAAAATCAATCGTATCACACACAAGGATGCGTACCCCTTACCAAGGATAGAGGAGTCATTGGCTGCTTTAAGATCTGCTAACTTCTTCTCTACCTTGGATCTCACTAGCGGGTACTGGCAGGTTCCTGTAGCAGAGGCGGACCGGGAGAAGACCGCATTCACCACCCCGATGGGACTTAGCGAGTTCACCTGCATGCCGTTCGGACTCTGCAACGCACCGGGAACCTTCCAACGACTAATGGAGTGTTGTCTGGGCCACAGAAACTTCGAGACGGTCCTGTTGTACCTGGACGATGTCATCGTATATTCCAAGACGTATGAGGACCACCTGAAACACCTGGCGGAAGTGTTCGAAGCTCTGGCAAGTTACGGCCTAAAGGTGAAACCCTCCAAGTGTCACCTCCTGAAACCAAAGGTGCAGTACCTGGGACACGTGGTGAGCGCTGACGGAGTGGCTCCCGACCCTGATAAGATCACCGCAATTAAGGAATGGCCAAGCCCCTCCAGCGTAAAAGAAGTGCGGCAGTTCCTCGGGTTGGTAGGCTACTACCGAAGGTTTATTCCCGGTTTCACCAAAAAGGCAGCACCTATGCAGGACCTCCTGATAGGCCAGTCCCGGAAGGCCAAGAACCAGAAGCCGCCCTTCAAATGGGAGGAGCTGGAAGAAGAGTCCTTCCGCCAGCTGAAGATGGCCCTCACGGGGGACGAAATCCTGGCGTACCCGGATTATAGCCAGCCCTTTATCCTCTACACCGACGCCAGTAACATCGGGCTAGGAGCCGTACTGTCCCAGATCCAGCAGGGGAAGGAACGAGTAATCGCCTACGCCAGCCGAAAACTGCGACCCACCGAAAGGAACCCCGAGAATTACAGCTCATTTAAGCTAGAGTTCCTGGCCGTAGTATGGGCAGTCACCGAGCGCTTTAAGCATTACCTCGCTTCTTCCCGGTTCACCGTGTACACGGATAACAACCCGTTGACACACCTGGACACGGCAAGACTCGGTGCCCTGGAGCAGAGGTGGATGGCCCGTCTGTCCAACTACGAGTTCACAATCAAATACCGGGCCGGACGCTCCAATACCAACGCGGACGCCCTGTCCAGGATGCCCAACCTGCCGGACGAAGGAGAAGATCCGGAGGGACTGGAAGAAGTTGAACTCCCTGCGTTCCACCGTCATGGGACTATCCAGTACTCCCACCGGGTAAGGAGTAAGCAGGCTGCTACGTTGAACCCCTTACCTCACTACAACTGGGCGGAAACGCAAGACAGCGACCCTGCCGTCCGACTGGTGAAGGAGATGGTGTCTCGCCCGGAGGCTTGCCTTGAACCAGACGCTCCGGAGGAAGCCAAACAACTATGGGCAGAGAGGAGTCGACTGTTCCTTTACAAGGGGAAGTTGTGCCGCAGAATGGTTAACTCCCGGACGCATGAACTACTCTGGCAAGTAGTGGTGCCACGAAGAGACGCAGCCATGGTGATGGAGGCATACCACGACGGAGCTGGACACTTCGGGTGGAAGAAGCTGGAGTTCCTGCTGCGCGAGCGATTCCACTGGGTAGGCATGGGGGGAACCATTGAGAAGTGGTGCAGAGACTGTGGCCCGTGCAACCTAAGAAGGAAGGATCGTGCCAGCCAGAAGACTCCCCTGCAGTCCATCGTCACCCGGCAGCCGTTGGAACTGGTAGCCTTGGATCATGTAAAACTGACCCCAAGCAGAAGTGGCTACGTCTACGCACTAACCATCGTGGATCACTACTCCCGGTTCTTGGTTGTCGTCCCCGTCAAGGACTTAACAGCTCGAACAGCAGCGAGAGCCTTCCAGCAGCATTTCTGCCGTCCACACGGGTACCCGGACCAAGTGTTGACAGACCAGGGACCTGCCTTTGAAGCGGAGGTCTTCCAAGAATTCTGCACTCTGTATGGCTGCCGGAAGATAAGGACGACACCCTATCATCCGCAAACTAATGGACTTTGTGAGAAAATGAACCAGGTGGTAATGGATCTTCTGAAAACGTTGCCCCTGGAAGAACGCAGTCTGTGGCCTGAGAAGCTGCCCGATCTGGTGGACCTATACAACCACATCCCGGTAGGTTCCACCAACTGTACCCCGGCTTACCTAATGAGGGCAAGACCTGGTAAGTTACCTGTTGACCTGGAAATGGGAGTCCTGACACCCGAGGACACTTCACCAGAAGCAGACTGGGACACAGAGAGGCAGCAGCAGTACCGGAGAGTACAGGAGAGCGTGGAGCGAAGTCTCTGTCAGGCTAGGGAAAGACAAGAGAAAACTTACAACCAGTATGCTCCCACTGTTCCCCTGGTACCCGGAGAGCAGGTCTTGAAGAGGAAGAGACGGCTCCACAAGTTGGACGACCAGTGGGAGAAGGACCCGTACACCGTACTGCCCTCAAGCCACGAGAACCCGAAGGTTTGTACCATCAGTAAAGACGGAGGGGAAACTACAGCCATTGTATCCCGGGACCACCTGAAGAAGTGTCCCGAACAACTGAGGAACCCTGAAGAGGAACAAGAAGACCATCGACCCGTAGAGGAAAGGGAAGATATGGTTAGTACTGTGCTCGGGGACTTCCCTCGGTCTTGGACTCAAGTCAATGGTGCAGTTGTGGTACCCGTACTCACCTTCCTCCAACCAGCATCCCAAGCACCTACGGAGCAACAGGTAGAGCTGGAAGAACAGCCGGTCCAGGAGGCAGAAGACCCCACACCCGCAGACCAGGAGGATCAACCCTCTGCTTGCAGTGAGCCTGCCATATCCCTAGTGAGCCAAAGAGCCGGTAGACAGCTGCCCAGTTTACCCTTGACAGCTCCTACACCCTGTAGTTCAGGGCTAGACAGTCAGCTCCGTAGGTCCACTAGGGCCACTAGAGGCCAGTTACCCGCACGTTGGAGGATTTGAAGTGTATAAATTGTTTTATTTATGTTTACCTGTGTATTGTTGCTTGTGTATAATTTTGTGTTTCTAGTTATTTGTAGGAGTCCTTGGTGGATTTACCGGGAATCCTTTGTACATAGTTGGAGCGTAACCCAGGACGGACTAAAGACTGTTAAGGACTTGGGGCAGGACAAACCCCTACCTGGTTACGTCTCCCTGTTTTGGTGAAATGGACACCTTGCTTTTCTTCAAAGACTGCACCTGGTTACGGACATGCCGTAACCATCTTTATGTGTTTTTCTTATTGTATTATTATTGTTGTTATATCTTGTTATGTTTTTCTAAAATATGTTTAGTCCCGGAGTACTAAATTTCACTAGGGGGGAATGTGACACCCCAGGGGTCTGGTTGCCACAGTGATAGAGATATTATGTCTGAGAGCAGGTGGGAGGTCCTTTGGTCAGGGATCCTGTGCATGCCACACCTCCTGCCCAGTCTTGGGAGGGGAAGGACTTCACCTATATAAACTTGGGGCTGAGGCAGGGTAGGGAGTTCTGAGAGGAGAAGACAGGGAGCAGAGCTGCTCTATGGGCTCTGCTCCACAGGCAGGCCCTGTCCAGGGGCCTGAGCCTGGAGTCAAGGAGAGTAGAGACAAGAAACAGTCATATGAAGAAACAGCAGAAGCTCAGTGGGAGCAATACTAATACGAGTCAGGGGCTGGCAGCTGCAGAGCTCGCCCTGACTGAGAAGCTTTCTTACCGGACCCGGCGTCCGAGGCTGTGGGGACTAACTCTTACCCAGCAGCAGAAGCCGACCGGCAGGGGATTTCAGGTCCTCAGGCCCAGAAACCCGAAGGCACGGTCACACGTGTGGGACCAGCACCGCCATCGTGGAGCGGAAGCCATTAGAAGGCCCCGAGTCACCGGCCATACGGGTGAGCACCACACGGTACACTCAGGGACGTGGGCTACTTATATCCGCTTCTAGCAAGGTAGCCAGAAGAGTACAGTCAGTTTGGGAGGCTTACAACTCCGCCTGGCCAGGGGAGATCCCATCTGCTCAAGGACTGACCAGGCCCCGTTCGCTAGCAAGTACTCCGGGAGGGTCTATCGTTGTTACCAGTAAAGACCCTGAATTACACCGCACCGTCTCTGAGTGGTTCCTGCTACCCCCATTTTCCACGTCGGCTGCCCTGAGGCCATACCCCTCCCGTTGGGGGTTATACTATCACGCTGCACAATTCTACACCGGCCTCAGCGGTCTGCCCTGCAGCGGCAGCTCCATAGCTGCAAATCAACGGGTGGCGTAGTCGACACTCAAATAACATCTATCAAGACTGCCACACACTGAGTTGACTCCCTGGGCACGGACCGGGTCCCCGCCACTCGGAGACTACAACCCTCATCTGATCCGGTTCCGGGTAAGCCCCGTGCGCGAGACGCTGCGCGACACAGCAGGCCCAGGGGCGCGTCAGATGCAGGACTCTGCTGTGCTGGTTGTCATGGTGCTGGATGAGCTGAAGTTTGTGTGGGGTCAGGAGTAGTGTTGAGCGATACCTTCCGATATCGGGAAATATCGTATCAGATTGGATAGGACCGATACCCAAAAGTATCGGATATCGCCGATTCCGATACCGGAAACCAATGCAAGTCAATGGGACACTAATATCGGAAAGCCATCCCAGCGTGAGAGAATTCTCCTGATTGTTTAAAAGCCGGCGGGCGGTAAAAAGCCGCCGGCTTTTAAACAATCACACAGCCCCATACTGCTTCCCCGCAGCCTCCCACCCCGATCCTGCGCTCCCCCCGCCACCTCCCATCCCGATCGTAAGTTAGGACCGGGCGGGGAGCGCAGCACCAAGGAGCAGGGAGCGAAGGACCCGGGCGGGGAAGCCGGCAGTGAAAAGACTACACCGCCGGCTTTCCCGTTCTGTGCTGCGCTCTCCCGCCGGTTATTTCAAATGAACAGCTGAGGTATCAGGTGATGCTGATCAGCTGTTCATTTGAAGTAGCCGCGGTGCCCTCAGAGGGTTCATGTGAGTTCATGCTTCACTGCATGAACTCACATGAACTTTCCCACGGCCGCACAGGTCAGCCTCACCTCCCAGACCATCAGACCCATCATGATTGGTGTGTGCGCAGGTGTCTGTGCGATGTGTGCGGGTGTGTGCGCGATGTCTGCGGGTGTCTGCGTGCAGGCAGACATAGGCTAATGTGACACTACTACTCCCATCGGCCTATGTCTGTCCCCCGTCCACTTGTGCCAGCAGGATCAGCTCGATGGGAGCAGTAGCTATTTTAGCTGCCCCATATGTTATTTTTGCCCCTATACATCTTTTATGTTTTTAGGCCCCCCATATATTTTTTTTGTTTTTGGTCCCCAATAAATTTTAAATACATTTTTCATTGGTGGCCAGTGGTTACCTAAAATAAATTAGTTCATACATTACCTGTCCCCGCCGATCGCCACCTAAAATAAAGTAAAAAATAAAAAACTACACCTATACTCACCTAGACACCTAATTCCCCGAAGCCATCGATCTCCTGTAATAAAATATAAAATAATAAACCACAACCTTATCCTTACCCCTCCGTAGTAGTCCACGAGTGTCCCACGAAGATCTCCAGTTTAGAGCGGCCACATAAAATGTGACCGCTCTAAACCACTGCCGCCGCTAGAATGACGGGGCCGTAAAGCAGCCCCATCATTGCATAAACCGGTGTCTAGGTGAGTATAGGTGTAGTTTTTTATTTTTTACTTTATTTTAGGTGGCGATCAGGTAATGTATGAACTAATTTATTTTAGGTAACCACTGGCCACCAATGAAAAATGTATTTAAAATTTATTGGGGACCAAAAACAAAAAAAATATATGGGGGGCCTAAAAACATAAAAGATGTATAGGGGCAAAAATAACATATGGGGCAGTTTAAATAGCAGGATCAGGCTGATGGGAACTACTGCTCCCATCGAGCTGATCCTGCTGGCACGAGTGGACGGGGGACAGACAAAGGCCGATGTGAGTAGTAGTGTCACATCGGCCTATGTCTGCCTGCACGCAGACATCGCGCACACACCCGCACACATCGCACAGACACCCGCGCACACTCCAATCATGATGGGTCTGATGGTCTGGGAGGTGAGGCTGACCTGTGCGGCCGTGGGAAAGTTCATGTGAGTTCATGCAGTGAAGCATGAACTCACATGAACCCTCTGAGGGCACCGCAGCTACTTCAAATGAACAGCTGATCAGCATCACCTGATACCTCAGCTGTTCATTTGAAATAACCGGTGGGAGAGCGCAGCACAAAACGGGAAAGCCGGCGGTGAAGTCTTTTCCCTGCCGGCTTCCCCGCCTGGGTCCTTCGCTCCCTGCTCCTTGGTGCTGCGCTCCCCGCCCGGTCCTAACTTACGATCGGGATGTGAGGTGGCGGGGGGAGCGCAGGATCGGGGTGGGAGGCTGCGGGGAAGCAGTATGGGGCTGTGTGATTGTTTAAAAGCCGGCGGCTTTTTACCGCCTGCCGGCTTTTAAACAATCAGGAGAATTCTCTCACGCTGGGATGGCATTCCGATATTAGCGTCCCATTGACTTGCATTGGTTTCCGGTATCGGAATCGGCGATATCCGATACTTTTTGGGTATCGGTCCGATCCAATCCGATCCGATATTTCCCGATATCGGAAGGTATCGCTCAACATTAAGTAATACATAAGAATAATATGTACTATGTCTGACCACTACAAACACTCATCTGAACTGGTCCAAGTGCTGTCAGGTTTTTTCACGGGCAGCACTTAGACAATACGGTCGTGTGAATATAGGCTTATGATGCATCTGGTAATAAACATGTTAAGGATGGGCCGCTACTCATGGGCCACTGCTGTGTGCTTGCCCCCCAGGCTAAAATGTGCCAGCCAGCCCCTGCTGCACCGGGTGCCAGAAAACCTAGATACACCTTTGGAATAGGTATCCTGCAAAGTAAAGATGGGGTTTGGTGTTTTTAAATGATTTTATTGACTCTGTGCATTTATATTTTGTATCAATAATATGATATGGTTATATATATCTTCTGGATATCAGGAGGGCTTATCCCTGTGCCTTGACTCTCTCCTTCTCCTTCGATGTCCTGTATAGGCCAAAAAAAACTACGCGTTTCGAGGACTCACAGTTCCTCTTCGTCAGCTTCTCGCTGGTAGTCAAACTGGTAACCTAATAAAGTCCAAACGCCCCCCACAAAGATAATACAACCAAAGAAATGGAGGAAGATCCAATACTAACAAGACGGTGCAAAAGGACATATGGAGGTGCAATAGAACTAAGATAGAATTCCAATAAGAATAGACTGTGTGTGAAAAAAATAATAATAAAAAAGACTTTGTTCAAACTTTCACAATTAGTTAAAAATGAATAAAAATTATATACTTATATTTCTGATGGCTATAAAAAACAGTCTGTTAATCAGTGTATATTACCAGGATAGTATAAATTCGGCACTTAGTACCATCCAGAGATAAAAAGGAAAAAATGAAGGAGAAAAATAAAAACATTATATAGTATCTCCAATAGGGGTATCAATGTATAGAAACAAATACATATATAAAATAGATGGATTCAAAGGAATATATCCAAAAGACATATTATATTGATAAAATATAAGGAGGTTCATAAAAGTGCAATGTAAATGTTCAATTGGTACTGGGATAAAAAATACATACAGTATATACCGCTGCGAGTTGAAGGCATACAGCTGACTCTCGTGATTAAGGCCCTTCAGAGCCAAGCTATTTAATGTGAAGATCCATTTGGATTCCATCCGCGACATTAATCTCAGGTAATCACCTCCCCTCCATTTTCTGGGGACTAATCGGATCCCACAAAACTTAGTGTCCTTATAAGATTGGTTGTGGAACTTCCGGTAGTGCCGGGACAGTGGATGCCCTTCAAAACCTTCATTCATGTTGATAAAGTGTTCCTTCAGCCTTTTGATAACTTGCGCTTTGTACAGACATCTCCTCCTGCCAAGGCATAAAAAGGGCGTGGCTTGGGGTGTGGATAGGGGCGTGGCCAGACTACGCGTGCCGCATGGTTTCGCCCTCTTTCTAGTCCTCATAGGTTGGCGGTATGCTTGTACTGAGCAGATCTGGGATATCAGTGATTAGGTCCCATATTGTGCACTGTAAGGTCTGGAAAAGCTCCTTCTATCCGTCTCTGTAGCACCAGAGGAAGAACAGAGGGGAAAAGACAGGATTTTCTACATGTCGCGTTATGTAGATGTTCTGCAGATTTATCACAACCGTCCACAAGAAGAAACTGCCATCACAGAGCCGCCTTTAGCTGTTGGAAAAGTTTAAACTTAGTTTTGAATAGTTGCTATAGCCAACAAGGACTTTCTATTTATGCTGGGTCACATGATGCTGGTGCTGGGTGATGTCATGTGACGGAATGTTGTGGGTGATGATGTCACAGAGGGCGTTGTGATGTCACCCTTGGGGTATATAAGGGGGCTCCATCCACCTGGAGCTCATATCTCATTGGCCATATCTTGGTGCTGAGATACCCCCTGGAGACAATGAGGATCGCCATATTGTTTCTGTGCTGTACCCTGTTCTACCCTGTGAATTACCATAGGCTGCCGGTGAGTACCTGTCTATTATTACATATGGAGGACGTTTAGAATCAGCTGCGGCAGGGGAAGGGGATGGGGAGGGGGGTCCTGTAAGAATTTACCTGCGGGAATAAGAGGTTATGGCAGGGAAAGGAGCTTAGGAAGTGACAGTCAGAGGGGATATAAGTGTGGGGTGACCCCTCTGACTCCCACATTCCTGCCTTGTCCTTGTAGTGATTAATGACTTTGGTGTTGTCCCTTATATATCACTTTGCAGTCACCAGTGATCGCTCCGCACTGTGATCCTAAACTACAGTCTCATTTACCTTTTTGCAAACGCCCAGAAGGGGAGGAGTGACATCACACCCATGTGAGCAGATCCCGCCCACTTTTACTGCAGTCGTAATGCGAGCTAGCTGTATTCTGTTTTCATGGAAATATCAGCAGCTGCTCCCCCTAGTGTTTACAAGATGAAAACATCAAAAGAGTTAAAATATTTTTTTCAGATTTTATACCATTAAAACCTTTTTAAATATATATGTGTATTTATATATAAATATAAATACTTTACAATTTTACAATTGTAAAAAAATTGCTGACACTTTCCCTTTAAAAGATCTAAAGACGTTCTGCTTCATGTGCCATTGTGACCAATCACAGCACAGATTATATTTTTTAAACTTTTCTTGAAAAACTGAAGCTGCTCCGTGATTGGAAATCATGTGGAAGGGTTCTCTTTTAGACATTTAGTTAGGTCCAAAGTATCAGTGACATGATGGATAGAACTGTGCAATGATGTCACAGAGGGCTTTGTGATGTCACCCCTGGGTATATTAGAAGCCTCGGCCCATCTGCAGCTTGTATCTCATTGACCATACCTTGGTGCTGAGAGACCTCTGGAGATGATGAGTATCATCCTATCATTTCTGTGCTTTACGTTGCTCTACCCCCCACATTACAGTACACTGAGGGCGAGTATGTTCTCATCAATATGGAGGTCACAAGGATCAGCTAATGAGAATATCGCCTCTTGCAGGACTTCTCATACTGGACACGTGACCGTCCGTCATATGAAAGTCCAACTGTAAATAATATTCCATGGACCCTGGAGGTGAATCCCAAACTTCTTCCTGATCTTCTCAATGGGATATTTCTGAAAGTTGCTTGATAATGTATCCATCACTGTATAATAACAAGGGCTCTCTGTTTGACTGGATTGGGTATAAATATACAGGACTTTATTATGTTTTTTTTCTTTATTATAGGATGACCCACTACCCGTGGATCTCAGAAGAAGCACCTATCAAGCTTCCATCAATCTTCCTCTTTGGCTCTTCCGTGACGCAGTTTTTGTTGCGGTGATGACACTACTGACAATACTAGAGTATTTGGCCTTAAGTCTTGTCCTGAGCAAGTGGGCAATGTCTGAACCTGGTGAAACAATCAGAAAACTCCTGAGAACAAAACCATTCTGAAGGAACAAAGTGCTTGTAAGGAGCCGATTTGCATCCCTCAGATTCAGAAGCAAGACTCCAGGAGAACACCTGTCCTGCCCAATGGCAAATGTTCTACTCCATCCATGGCTCCTGCACCGCAGGATGCGAAAAAGGTTCCTAGTTGCAACTATAAAGTGGCGTTCAGTGATATTGTCTGGGTCAGAATGATCCCTCACAACAATATAGGAAGAAGAGCTCGAAGTTCAACGGAGCTTAAAGAGAGGTTACTGATTTTTCAGAGAAGCCAACAACCCAGAATTCCAGAGCCAAGAGCACCAGAACCTAGAACACCAGAACCTACCATGTCAGAACCTAGTATGTCAGAACCTAGAATGCCAGAGCCTGAAATGCCTACAACACCTCAACCCAAAATCAAGAGGAGAAGATGTTTCCTTAGATGTCTTAGAGGCGAGGAAGATTGAGAAGGCAACTGCTTGAACTTTCCCATTGCTCGTGTTTTCATCACAGGTTAGTCCTATACATGCTGTCTGATGGGCACCATCTTACTACATACAATGCAGCATTGCACCTGAAATCGCATGGATATTTTGTCACACACTTGCACCTTATCATATGGCGCATATATCTATGAACGCTTTGCTAAGTATCACTGTCTAGTATGTGCTTCTGATGAACCTATTTTAGGAAAACGTGTCGAGGTTTGGCATACTATGTACTTGAGTTTGGCGTACTATGTGCTTGTTGGTAAATTCTATTGCCATCTATAATCTACTAGATATTATAATGTCTCTGGTGGGATGCCCCATGCCGAATTGTTGATAACTGACTATGAGCATTGTCCTCTATTTCTTATCTACTATGGTTACAGGTTGATGTGAAGAGAGCTGTGCCATTGGTAGCGATTTTTCTACTGATTTGTCAGTTATATTTATGTTAGTTTAGCAAATTTCTGCTTGTAGGGTCTAATGTTTTACCATAGTGTATGTTCTGTGAGCTAAATTGTCATACTTATGCACTAGATAGATTATAAATTGTGATGCTTATGTACAAGATAGATTATTAGTTTAATCGGTGATTTTTTAAATATTTTTTAGCATCAGGAGACTCAAGAATCGCATCTTACAGAAGACAAGAAGCCTAAATGCCGAAGGGTGATGACCTGTTGATGGCCCACAGCTGGAGGGTCATTACCTCTTGATGGCACAAAACTGGACAGAAGATAAAAACATTTGATGGCACACAGCCGGAGGGTGATGACCTATTGATGGCCATAGCCAGAGGGTCATTACCTGTTGATGGCACACAGCCGGAGGGTGATGATCTATTGATGGCCATAGCCAGAGGGTCATTACCTGTTGATGGCACACAGCCGGAGGGTGATGACCTATTGATGACCATAGCCAGAGGGTCATTACCTGTTGATGGCACACAGCTGGAGGATGATGACCTATTGATGGCCATAGCCAGAGGGTCATTACCTGTTGATGGCACACAGCCGGACAGAGGATAATTACCTGTTGATGGCACACAGACGGATGGTCATTACCTGTTCATGGCGCACTGCCGGATGGTCATTACCTATTGATGGCACACAGCCGGAGGGTGATGACCAATTGATGGCCATAGCCAGAGGGTCATTACCTGTTGATGGTGCACTGCCGGATGGTCATTACCTGTTGATGGCACACAGCCGGAGGGTGATGACCTATTGATGGCCATAGCCAGAGGGTCATTACCTGTTGATGGCGCACTGCCGGATGGTCATTACCTGTTGATGGCACACAGCTGGAGGGTGATGACCAGTTGATGTCGGACTGCCGGATGGTCATTACCTGTTGATGGCACACAGCCGGACAGAGGATCATTACCTGTTGATGGCACAAAGCCGGTCAGAGGATAAGATCTTTTGATTGCATACACCGGGTCCCTCCCTGATAACAGGGAACCCTGGGGAATACTCGTCATCTTGATCCCCCACTGACTAAATACTTGCTCCACCTCAGCCTACACCATCATGGAGGACACTTCCACCTGTGTCCACTGTAAGGTTCGACTTTCTTTTATCATTTCAGCAGATTAATAAACATCATAAAGCTGTAAAACTATCGAGTAATTTATTATAAATTATTATAAAGAAATATAAAGTATAATAGATAGCTATAGAGGGCACAGAAGACGACTAACTATAGTAAGCATGGTATCGCCTGATATATACTGTATATTCTAGATGGCGCTATTACACTAAATACATCACAACCTCCAGGGTGATATTACCGTACAATGTGAGATCACTAATAATGGCCACAGATTATGAGAAAATGACCAGCTCCATAGTCCTGGAGTTATTATAAATGTCTCTAGTGTGAGGCAGGGACTGGACGAGTGTTGGAGGGAGGTATATTCCCCCAGGACGTCCTTTATGTATCCATGCTGTAGAATCTGCCGTATACTTCTGTTCTAGCAGTCAGACATTTCACTCTGCAAATCACAGGCTCAACATTGTGTAAAACTACCACCGTATATAAGAGCACTCAGAATAAAAACTAGCGGCATGCCGTGCACTGCCCACGTCATGTGTACGGGATACAGGACCTGCAGGACCTGGTACGGCCATTATAGTTGATAGATTAATGATACCTGTGCAGATGAAGGGAAAAAAATATGTGCAACAGCAGGAGGAGAAAGTCTCAAAATGTAATTTGAAGAGTATAATAGAGAAATGGGAAACTTCTGGAGATGCAGATAAGTGGTACCAGGGCAAAACGTAAGTGCAGTCAGACAAGGGAAAAGTGCAAATGATCCAGCGTAAAGGTTTGTTTAGTAGAAAAAATATTAAAACTTAGCTTTTATTAGCCATATAAAACACTGCTCCACAAAGAATACAGCAAATGTGCAACTATCATAGCTTACAGACCTACACGTTTCAACAAATCATGTCTTAATTATGGCCCTACTACTAGAATGACAAAAAGGCATATATATATATATATATCCACGTGCCTGTATGACCTCCCTACAACGCCTGGGCATGCTCCTGATGAGGTTGCGGATGGTCTCCTGTGGGATCTCCTCCCAGACCTGAACTAAAGCATCCGCCAACTCCTGGACAGTCTGTGGTGCAACGTGACGTTGGCGGATGGAGCGAGACATGATGTCCCAGATGTGCTCAATCGGATTCAGGTCTGGGGAACGGGCGGGCCAGTCCATAGCTTCAATGCCTCCATCTTGCAGGAACTGCTGACACACTCCAGCCACATGAGGTCTGCCATTGTCCAGCATTATGAGGAACCCAGGGCCAACCGCACCAGCATATGGTCTCACAAGGGGTCTGAGGATCTCATCTCGGTACCTAATGGAAGTCAGGCTACCTCTGGCGAGCACATGGAGGGCTGTGCGGCTCTCCAAAGAAATGCCACCCCACACCATTACTCACCCACTGCCAAACCGGTCATGCTGAAGGATGTCACTCTCCACGGCGTCTCCAGACTCTGTCACGTCTGTCACATGTGCTCAGTGTGAACCTGCTTTCATCTACGAAGAGCACAGGGCGCGAGTGGCAACTTTGCCAATCCTGGTGTTCTGTGGCAAATGCCAAGCGTCCTGCATGGTGTTGGGCTGTGAGCACAACCCCTATCTGTGGACGTCGGGCCCTCATACCACCCTCATGGAGTTAGTATCTAACCGTTTGTGCAGACACATGCACATTTGTGGCCTGCTGGAGGTCATTTTGCAGGGCTCTGGCAGTGCTCCTCCTGTTCCTCCTTTCACAAAGGCGGAGGTAGCGGTCCTGCTGCTGGGTTGTTGCCCTCCTACGGCCCCCTCCACATCTCCTGGTGTACTGGCCTGTCTCCTGGTAGCGCCTCCAGCCTCTGGACACAGCCAACCTTCTTGCCACAGCTCGCATTGATGTGCCATCCTGGATGAGCTGCACTATCTGAGCAACTTCTGTGGGTTGTAGAGTCTGTCTCATGCTACCACGAGTGTGAAAGCACAACCAACATTCAAAAGTGACCAAAACATCAGCCAGAAAGCATTGGTACTGAGATGTGGTCTGTGGTCCCCACCTGCAGAACCACTCCTTTATTGAGGGTGTCTTGATAATTGCCAATAATTTCCATCTATCCTCTATTCCATTTGCACATCAGCATGTGAAATTGATTGTCAATCAGTGTTGCTTCCTAAGTGGACAGTTTGATTTCACAGAAGTTTGATTTACTTGGAGTTATATTCTGTTGTTTTAAGTGTTCCCTTTATTTTTGGAGCAGTTTATATAGATACATACAGTGAGTACGGAAAGTATTCAGACTCCTTTAAATTTTTCACTCTTTGTTTCATTGCAGCCATTTGATAAATTCTAAAAAGTTCATTTTTTTCTCATTAAAGTACACTCAGCACCCCATCTTGACTGAAAAAAACAGCAATATAGAATTTTTTTGCAAATTTATTAAAAAAGAAAAACTGAAATATCACATGGTCATAAGTATTCAGATCCTTTGCTCAGACACTCATATTTAAGTCACATGCTGTCCATTTCCTTGTGATCCTCCTTGAGATGGTTCTACTCCTTCAATGGAGTCCAAATGTGTTTAATTAAACTGATAGGACTTGATTTGGAAAGGCACACACCTGTCTATATAAGACCCCACAGCTCACACTACATGTCAGACCAAATGAGAATCATGAGCTCAAACGAACTGCCCAAGGAGCTCAGAGACCGAATTGTGGCAAGGCACAGATCTAGCCAAGGTTATAAAAGAATTTCTGCATTACCCAAGGTTCATAAGAGCACAGTGGCCTCCATAATCCTTAAATGGAAGAAGTTTGGGACCACCAGAAGTCTTCCTAGACCTGGCCGTCCAGCCAAACTGAGCAATCGTGGGAGAAGAGCCTTGGTGAGAGAGGTAAAGAAGAACCCCAAGATCACTGTGGCTGAGCTCCAGAGATGCAGTAGGGAGATGGGAGAAAGTTCCACATAGTCAACTATCACTGCAGCCCTTCCCCAGTTGGGCCTTTATGGCAGAGTGGCCAGATGGAAGCCTCTCCTCATATGAAAGCCCGCATAGAGTTTGCTCAAAAACACATGAAGGACTCCCAGACTATGAGAAATAAGATTCTCTGGTCTGATGAGACAAAGATAGAACTTTTTGGTGATAATTCTAAGTGGTATGTGTGGAGAAAACCAGGCACTGCTCATCACCTGCCTAATACAATCCCAACAGTGAAACATGGTGGTGGCAGTTGTTAGAACCCTCCTGTTAGTTTTTTCTATTTTGTGGTCATGTGACCTTCTGCCTATTTATTCCAGCTCCGCCCTTCAGGCTTTGCTGGACTTCAGTGTTACTTTGACTCTTAATCTAGCCAGGTGCTTTGTACCTACTGTATCTCTCTAGTTTGTTTGGTCCTTGGACCACTAAGTACTTTTGTCTGTTTGTCTTCTTCTGCTACTACTTCTGCCAGGAGGTGTCCAGTTTTGTCCCAGTCCTTAGTTCTTTTAGGGACCCCTCCCTTTAATCTATAGGTCTGTGTTCAGATTAGCCGCGGACATAGGCGGGTCTGTTTGCAAGGAACAGGTTGCCCGCTGCATCGTAAGGAATCAGCTTAGTCCTATTGTATGGACAGATTTCCTCTCTTTCCTTAGTTCTTGTAGCAGATCATAACAGCAGTATCATGCTATGGGTGTGTTTTTCAGCTGCAGGGACAGGACGACTGGTTGCAATTGAAGGAAACATGAATGCGGCCAAGTACAGAGATATCCTGGATGAAAACCTCTTCCAGAGTGCTCTGCACCTCAGACTTGGCCAAAGGTTCACCTTCCAACAAGACAATGACCCTAAGCACACAGCTAAAATAACAAAGGAGTGGCTTCAGAACAACTATGTGACCATTCTTGACTGGCCCAGCCAGAGCCCTGACCTAAACCCAATTGAGCATCTTTGGAGAGACCTGAAAATGGCTGTCCACCAACGTTTCCCATTCATCCTGACGGAACTGGAGAGGATCTGCAAGGAAGAATGGCAGAGGATCCCAAAATGCTGGTGTGAAAAACTTGTTGCATCATTTCCAAGAAGACTCATGGCTGTACTAGCCCAAAAGGGTGCTTCTACTCAATACTGAGCAAAGGGTCTGAATACTTATGCCCGTGTGATATTTCAGTTTTTCTTTTTTATTAAATTTTGCAAAAATTTCTTCATTTCTGTTTTCTTTCAGACAAGATGGGGTGCAGAGTGGACTTTAATGAGAAAAAAATGAACTTTTTAGAATTTACCAAATGGCTGCAATGAAACAAAGAGTGAAAAATGTAAAGGGGTCTGAATACTTTCCGTACCCAGTGTACATGCATGGAAATAAATGCAGAATTATATTTCTTAATACTGCAGTATCAGATCCTGTCTTGAATTTAACCCCTGTGGTATCCAATGTGAAAATCCACAGGGACTCCCCTGATGAATTACAATTGAGGAAATCATGAATTTTATATTCTCTATCATTACTTAAGGACATAAAACTATCTGTTTTAACCGCATGTAGACACGCTTTGCACCGATTGGCTCCACATCTGAAGAAACCTTTTGTGCTGAGCCAATTTGGTTGTACAGTATTAGTCTCACTCAGGGGTGGATTAAGAGTAGCAAGGGCCCCCTCCACACACCTGATTTATCACGTGACATGTCACATGATCCCCGTGATAGATCATGTGATAGTTCACGGGAAATTAATTTGGCATAATATTAATTGTGCTGCCCCATCTGAGAGCAGCACAATATTGGGGCAGATACCCTGATTCCAGCGATGTGTCACTTTTTCAGCTGCTTGTTGTCATTTTGAGAAAATCACCGTTTTATCTGCTGCAGATCTAGCAGCTCTCTGAATGCTGCGCTCTGTATAGCCCCGCCCACACCACTGATTGGCAGCTTTCTGCCCATGCTCAGTGTACACAGAAATCTACTGATCAGTGATGGGGGTGGGGTCCTACAGAACTTACTAGTCATCTAGTAATAATTACCTTCTGACAAATCAATGATTTTATCAAAACAACACTAAGCAGCCCAGTAAGTGACACATTACTGGAATCAGTGCCTCTAACCCTACATTATGCTGCTCTCAGATTAGGTGGCAAAAACCTGATGACAGATTCCCTTTAAAGGAGCTGTAAACACAAAAAAAGTTTGTATTAAAAAATACAAGCCATTTGTTAAATTAACTTTTTTTCATTGTTAATTCACATTAGACTGTATCTTCAACACTTTTGTCAGCAGGTCTTATTACAGACTCTGAATAGGGCAGCTCTCTCCCTCTCCCTCAGCAGAAAGTCACAGCATGGTTAAAAAACGGGATCTTTTATGATTTTCTCATAATAAATAAAAAAGGACATGCAAGTCCTCCAAACTATTTTCCGTTTCTGTATAGGGGAGGTCCTAAATCTTTCTTGTTCTTTAGTTGATCACATGTCAAAAAGGCAAAGCATTTACTATGAACTCGCCTAAAAAAATATGCACTTGGAGAGTAATATCATCATTTGCATGTAAATATTCCTTGACTCTAAGGGCTCGCTCACACTGTCGT
>NW_027363084.1:2067500-2148892 GCF_046119375.1 Phyllobates terribilis
TTGAGCTAGTACAGCCGTGAGTCTTCTTGGGAATGATGCAACAAGTTTTTCACAGCTGGATTTGGGGATCCACTGCCATTCTTCCTTGCAGATCCTCTCCAGTTCCGTCAGGTTGGATGGTGAACGTTGGTGGACAGCCATTTTCAGGTCTCTCCAGAGATGCTCAGTTGGGTTTAGGTCAGGGCTCTGGCTGGGCCAGTCAAGAATGGTCACAGAGTTGTTCTGAAGCCACTCCTTTGTTATTTTAGCTGTGTGCTTAGGGTCATTGTCTTGTTGGACGGTGAACCTTCGGCCAAGCCTGAGGTCCAGAGCACTCTGGAAGAAGTTTTCATCCAGGATATCTCTGTACTTGACTGCATTCATGTTTCCTTCAATTGCAACCAGTTGTCCTGTCCCTACAGCTGAAAAACACCCCCATAGCATGATGCTGCCTCCATCATGTTTCACTGTTGGGATTGTATTGGGCAGGTGATGAGCAGTGCCTGGTTTTCTCCACACATACCGCTTAGAATTATCATCAAAAAATTCTATCTTCGTCTCATCAGACCAGAGAATTTTATTTTTCATAGTCTGGGAGTCCTTCATGTGTTTTTGAGCAAACTCTATGCGGGCTTTCATATGTCTTGCACTGAGGAGAGACTTCCATTGGGCCACTCTGCCATAAAGGCCCGACTGGTGGAGAGCTGCAGTGATAGTTGACTTTGTGGAACTTTCTCCTATCTCCCTACTGCATCTCTGGAGCTCAGCCACAGTGATTTTGGGGTTCTTCTTTACCTCTCTCACCAAGGCTATTCTCCCACAATTGCTCAGTTTGGCTGGACAGCCAGGTCTAGGAAGACTTCTAGTGGTCCCAAACTTCTTCCATTTAAGGATTATGGAGGCCACTGTGCTCTTAGGACCCTTGAGTAATGCATAAATTCTTTTGTAACCTTGGCCAGATCTGTGCCTTGCCACAATTCTGTCTCTGAGCTCCTTGGGCAGTTCCTTTGAGCTCATGATTCTCATTTGGTCTGACATGCACTGTGAGCTGTGGGGTCTTATATAGACAGGTGTGTGCCTTTCCAAATCAAGTCCTATCAGTTTAATTAAACACAGCTGGACTCCAATGAAGGAGTAGAACCATCTCAAGGAGGATCACAAGGAAATGGACAGCATGTGACTTAAATATAAGTGTCTGAGCAAAGGGTCTGAATACTTATGACCATGTGATATTTCAGTTTTTGTTTTCTAAATAAATTTGCAAAAAATTTCTACATTTCTGTTTTAATCACACGCTGATGACCTATCTTATGAAAAGAGTCAAGTCCCAGACAACCTTTACTCTTTACTGCCATCTTCCCCATGTTTAGGGTGGATAGTGTAGGGCGCCCATTGTTCATACCCAGAATCTATGCCTGTTCCATGTGCAGGAGGTGTGAGTTGTATATATTACACAAAGGTCAACATTGGAGATGAACTCCAATCCTGACCGTTTTAACCCCTGTGATCAATAGTGACTTTATTAGTCAATAAAGACTCATTCAGACGTCCGTGGTAATCAGTCCATGCACGGACTTTCCCGACCCTAACGTGACTGCTTTATATATTTCTATGAAGCTGTAGACACTCCTGACCCGAGGGCATGTCATTCTGTACGGGGAGTTGGGGAGGAGCGTCAATGTTACTTTGTAACCGCACAGATTTATGTGTCATTTATGTCCATTTTATAGTATTGGGGTAATTCACCTGGGGGATCTAATAAATTCCAAATCATCAAATATTCTGAATTATTACATGTCCGTCATAAAGTATACAAACCTCCCTTGGATTGGTATATAGAGCCCAAAAACAAGCTGCTAATTCAAAATGTTATCAGGGTAATTTCCTAATTTTCTGCTCAGTTTCTTGCTTCTGATCTTGTAAAATTCCCCATTCCATTGCTGATCTGTGCCAGATTATCTGGTTCATTAACCCTCGACTGGTGAGGTGGGGTTTATGTCACGCAACTGGTGAGGTGGGGTTTCCTATACCCCAGTGTTTAGAAATCTCTTATTTTTACAGAAAATGCGAAGATCACGTTTGTTTTAATCGTTTTCTTATTGGCGATTGATTGCATATGAGTGTAACAAATTTTTGACACCCACAAATGGATGGAAGCTAGTGAGACACGTATCCTCATACCAGCATTTTTCAATGAATGGCAGCCGAACAAAAATTCCCTGGGGTGTGGCGACCCCCACCTCACCAGTTGAGGGTTAAAGGGATTTTCCTTTAACCCGTTGGTGCAGCTGTTTTTTTTTTGTAACTGTGCACTAGTCACCTTCCTTGGGTCCAGCACAGGGTCTCTGCCACTGCTCCCAGTGTCTGTTACTGTCCTTTGGCCTCACGTCGACAGCGCTGCAACCAATAACTGAGATCAGCAGCTTTGCCCGAGTTAACGGCACTACTTGCTCAGAGTCACTGAACTCACTGACTGGCTGCAGCGCTGTCAATGTGACAAATAGCTGACACTCTGCATTAGACCCAGAGAGGGTGAGTAAAGTATTGCTTTAAAAAAGAAAAGAAAATTGTATTAAAAAAACTGTAGTGTAATTCTTTAGCATCTTCTATAAGTGCAGCATAAATGACTCTAATGCTATGTCCGTAAAGGACAGCGGCCCAATCTAATCTATACACACCAGCACACACACAACACAAGGGAGTTTACAAAAATATTCTAATTGCACATTACGGAATAAACTACTTTACATACGTACTTTGTACTGATATAGTCACAATTAGGGTAATATTGCTTGACAACATATTTTAAAATATCTTAAAACAAAAATCAATTTCTGCATATAAATTACAGCCAAAATATGCAACACAAAATAAAAAAATAGATCATGATTTTATTATACTCGTCACAAAAATAAGCAATGATGGCATCAATAAATAAACCATAAATAATATATATAAAAAAAACACACAAAACCCTTTGCAATCAAGGAGAACTCCCAAAAGACCTGCGGCTCCACCGTTGGGGTTTGCTCACACACAGCGCTTGTGCAGATTTTTTTTTTTAATTCTTTGTACCATAAATAGCCACAAAATCTCATTCCCATGTTGCATATTTGTTTATTGCCCCACGGTGCGTTCTCAATTCAGGAAGAAGCATGCACCTTTTCATGAACCGTGAGCGTCTGTCTGACTCCAGCACACCTCCTCATCAAGACCAATGTGAACAGCGCCGCTCTTGATGACTCTGGCCCCATCTCTTTTAGGATCATGTTGAGATTGGACAAAAGTAAGAGCTGCTCTATTTTTTGCCCTCATTCATTTCGAGGATTAGTGTCCCTTTAAGAGGCTTTCCCTTTCATTGTTTTTGGGAGTTCTACTTTTAAAAGGGTTGTCCTGGATTAGAAAATGAAAACTCTATTCCCCACCTTCCCCCGCAGACACGGCCCCATGTCTGTTACTGCAGCTCAGCCCCTACATCGCTGGGCTACCACCCCAGGCACAGATCATGGGAAGAAGACGCTGCTTCTGACTATCACGGACCTCACTTATAAGCTGCATCTTCAGAAGATTTTGGAATCTGCAGTTGGGAGGGACGGTCATTTTATGATGATCTTCCTATTACATCTAGTAGCTTTGTTCTTGTATTGTAGCACTACAAGCGCTTGTAAACTCGTCTAGAAAACCAATATGATATTGGTCACAATGAGCAGACAAGTCAAGAAGTGAGAACGATTATTCTGGTAAGATTATCCATGCAATTTACAAAAAAAACTAATAGCAGCTTCAATGAGCATTCAAGATGGCAGCCGTCCGCTATGCAGCAGGCAGACACGTAAAGGATGGCGGGGGGATACTACACAACATTGACTCTTACCATATTAGTACTAGCCCAGTAATGTGACGCTGAGACCCCACATGTAACTACCGTGCAGCACGAATATAAAAGGATCAGTACGTTTTCTGAAAACCAGTGTCGGAAGCACTTAGAGAGAACCCTATGGCTCTTAGCCCCCAGATAACATGCAAGAATTCAAGTACGCAGGACCCCGCTAATCCGCTGATGGGCCGGATATCTGCAACGTACAGAGCTGGAATTCCTACAGAAATACAAAAGTGACCAGTAAATTCTGGACTATAAATTCTTATTATCTGCTTTATTTGTATCTTATTTTTCCACCCCAATGTATTCTCAAAAAAGTGATGGGAAATGCAATGTGTAGGGCCATCCTATAGGGACCACAGCTGATTTTTCAATTTCTTTGGGGTTACTGCTCTACCTCACTTATATAAGTCAATAAGAAAGTCTCTCCCCACTATATTCTGGAGACCTACATAAAAGTGCCAAAGCTTTTTGTTTTTTTTTCTTTATTTCCTCCAATATTGTATTCATACAGGAATGCTTCCATTAAAGTTTGCAACATACTGTACTTTTTGGCATCTGTTTGAAGGATGGACCTATTTTGAAGTTCTGAAAAGTCTAATAGATCTGTACCGATACCGATTAATAATTAAAGGGGTTGTCCCGGACTTTAACATTGATGGCCTTTCTTTAAAGAGGTGGTCCACTACATTGTATAATGACCCCATCGATTTACACATGTTAACTAAATAAATGTTTTTGTAAATACCTCCTGCTTCCATATGTACCTGTGGGTGGCGCTATTGCTGACTGCTCAGTCTGCATCACGTGACCCCGGCTGCAGGTATTTGAAAGGTGTAATTTGATGGGGGCATTATACAATGTAGTGACCACCTCTTTAAGATAAGGCATCAATGTTTGATCAATTGGGGTGCTCATTAGCGGAGCTGCACTGCGGAGCTCTGTGGAGGGAATAGTGGCTGCGGCTGCGTACTACACATCTGCCCCCTAATGATTTGAATGGGTGGCCGATATGTAGTACTCCGTCAACAGAGCTCGGCACCTGAGCATTTCTGGTCACCGTTGACACAGGAACAGCTACAGCACGCACTATCAATCAGACATTGATGATCAAGTATAGGCCTTCAATAAAGTCTTGGACAGCCCCTTTAAAGTCTCCAAATGAGATTCTGAAGTTTTGTTTCATTGGCAGTCTATGTGGAAACAGTATAAAGTTACAGAAGATCGGACCGATGGTATACCATAGCACAAAACATTAGTCTTTAAGGGATTATTCAGCCATAGACATTGGGTCATGGTTTTAATCATGTGACGAAAATCACATTGTTTTACTGTAAATTGCTGTGGTCACAGGCCAAACAGTTTATGCTTGCGTCCTTTTTTTCGAACTTTTCTCGGCCAGGTGGCAAGAACCTTACATGTGATAGTCATGCCTAACATAACTAGGAGGTAGGGAATTAATACCCAATGTCAGATCCTGGATGACCACCATTAGTCTACCAGCAACTTACACAGAAGCAAAGCACATTCAGATCTTTCACACAGTGCACCTAAACCCGAAAACCATGTAAGTGTCCATATTTCCAGTACAGGGCACCTTTGTCAATGACAAACCTTAAATATACAAATATATTGGGACAGGATTCATGCTCCACGGACATGTGGTTTGAAATCATGAAAGGAAACAAAATGCATTATAAGGTTGGCTCTTAAAAAAAGATAACTGTTTCTGAATATTCCCGGAGGCTGCAGACACGCACTTAAGGCGTAGAGCCAATAAACGATGAACGAGCGCTCATAGGAATCATTTCAACATACGATTATTGGCCCATCTAACCAGGACCACAATCGGCAGACAAACTAGGAAAGCACCGTTTCATTGGGTGCGATACATTTTATGCATTCATTAAAATTCTTAACGGCAGCACATTACTCAGTGTAAACAGGAGACGTGCTGCTGATAACAGGATACCAGATTATTAGCGATCATTGTGTCCCCGTCATTGTTTCGTCAACCTGTGTATGCACTTTTCCAATTGTCAGTCGTTCAATTGCCTGGATCAGACCGACTATATAGGACATTAGTATCTGGTCTCCGCTGCACAAACTACCACTGATACATGTGAACAAAGTCGATATGTTTTTTTTTCCCCCAGTATATCCCTCCCAGCTTACATCACTCCCTATAAATAAATAGAAGCACTAATATAATAGCAAGTGGTTAATAAGACCTCTAAGCAGTCAGGAACACTGCTTCATCTGAATCGGGATCCTTCCCACTGTCCTCGCTGGGTAACGAGTCTCCACCACTCGGAGACCGGCAGCTCAAGTCCTCCACCCCAGATTCCTGGTCACTGTTAGCCGACAGGTCGGGGTCCGAGCTCTTCAAATGGTCCTGGGTTAGGATCAGGGCCGAGTCCTCCTCACCTTGGGATGAACTACGAGAGGGAAACAGCTTCAGGTTGGTGCTGTAATCTTGGGGCGTATTAGCCGGAGAGTGTTTGGTGATGCATATCTGGAAGTTGTGGATTTTTGGCTGGTCATTGAGATTCTTGTAGGTTTCATTTGACTCTCGAGTTTCCAGTTTTGTTAATCTCTAAAGGAAAAATTGTTAGACAAGAGCAAAAGTTACATTGGGTTAGGGCATGTTAATGTAACCTCTACATGCAAGTCGATCAGCAGTGGTTTAATGGTCTGTTTAGTAAGGCCGGCCGCACTTATGTTATCGTCAGCACATTTCTCGTTTACACAGGACAATGTGCTGCTAATGATAATTTTTAAACGTGCTCAAAAATTATCACACCAATGAATGCTTTGCCCCTCCATTGGATGTTTGATGGCCTGTTTAGGCAGCCAACAGTTGGGAATGAGGGAACGCTCCCTAACCCAATTATTGGCCTGCCTAAATGAACCTTTACTTGAAAACTTTATACCAATGAACAAACTTCTCTGGTGCCATAAGAAAGCCATAACGCCACAGTGCTCAGGCATTACTGACATTGAAAAGACACAAGGTAGAGACCCTGGTTACAGTGATGTGTCACTTAATGGTCTGATTGCTGTAGTTTTTATAAAATCACTATTTTATCAGCAAGCAGATTATCATTGGGGACTAGTAAACCTGCTGCCAGGTAGTCCTACATATTCATAAGCTCTGTACAACCCCGCCCCGATCACTGATTGGCAGCTTTCTGCAAATCTAGTATACACAAAGTGGCCAATCAGTGGTGTGGGCAGGGTTATACAGAGCTCATCAGTCAGAGAACTGCCAATCAGTGATGTGGGCGGGGTCTGCTGCAGATAACACAGTAATTTTATCAAAATGACAGCAGGTAGCCCAGTAAGTGACAGATTGTTGGAATCAGGGCCTCTGCCCCTATATTGCGCTGCACTCAGATGGGTAGCAAAAACCTGGTAACAGATTCCCTTTAATGGTGCTCTCTTCCAGTTATTGTGTTGGAGAACACCAAAGACGTAGGGCATCGGCTAAAAATGATTGCCTCTTTTTTATCTTGTGCAGGGTTTTTATATATAATCATTTAAAATTGTTTCTCAGTCACCATTAAAAGCTGAATTGGTTTACACTGAAACCTAAGCGGAGGTATAAACATCAAAAACATATAGGCCAGGAAGCTGGATTTTCAGTATTTCTACCACACCTTCTCCATGAACTCCATTTCCTCCTCCAGCTGCTGCGTCTCTTCTTTTACTGCCTGTAGAAAATCAGTGACTGACTGGCGAGGGTGCATTCCTTTCTCAAATCGGTTATAGAGGCCCCTCCAAAACCTTCCATGGTGAAAAATAAGTTTGAAGAGTTAGTATATGCACAAGTACAGAAGATTATCATCGAGCAATTCTCATGATATATGTTCTTAAGACGTGCTAGCTCATGGTACACACATGAAGGGCTAGCTCACAATGCTGTATATTCTCCCATGCCAGAGAATTGGGCCGATTATACTAATGACACTCTGCTTTAACTCTGAGTGTGATCCAATTTTCTCGCATGGAAGAATTGCAGCACAGGTGTGGAGAAGATGGAGGACTTAATTTTTCCATCTTCTCCATTGTCTCTGTGCACGTACATCAGACTGCACTCGGATAACATAGTATATTATTGGTCCGAGTGCTATCCGATAAAACATCACATAGCACTAGCACTCGGCCGTGTTACGTGGCAATGTGAGCGAGTCCTAATGAGTCCCTCAGTGGCTGATCTATGGCTGGTGACTTCAGATTAGTGAAAATATGTGGTGGCAAGTTGGGCCTCATTACTCGGACAGCACACTGACACATCCTATCCTTACACTATTCACATGTCCGTTCTGTTATTTTGCTGACTGATGGTCTGTATATAAACAGAGACATCCCCTACATTGACCTTATTTGCGGACATCCAAGTTGCATCCTACTGCTATTCTTCATTTTCACTGACTGGGTACTTGAAGAAGCTTGGGAAACCTCTGTCACGTTGTTTTTGCATATGGCAAAACCATTGATAAAAACGGACATGTGGACTAAATATGCCCGAAAATTGGATCTAACACACTTGCAAAATTGGTCTGTTTTGTACAGGCAAACAAAAAAAAAACAGCTTTTGCCTGGATTCACACGTGTGTTTTGCGGTCTGAGTATGCTTCAATGCAAAGACTGGCTTCAGGTCTCCTGACCCAAACTCGACTTTATATTATGCGTTTATATAGAAAGTTCCCGATCAGGGACATCCGCATGCCCTATTAAAGGGGTTGTACCAAGTATATAAGTAATCCCCTATCAACGGGATTTAGGAATTGATCGCTAGGGGTCAGTTCCACAGAGAATGAATGGAGTAGAGATGTACATGCTCCCCCTCTGCTCTGTTCAAAGCTTGCTCTACAGAACCTCCTGGGGATTGTTGGGGGTCCCAGCGGTCTGACCCCCAAAGATCAATACTTTATCGCAGTCTAAATATGTGCAAAATGAATCACCGTGTCACAAGCTGTCATAGATGTCAGTAAATCTGTCTAAAGTGAATTGATTTGTGCCAGGCAGAAGATAGAACTGACGAGTGAGCTCTGACGCAACCCCTAAATGTAGACCATGGTTACAAGTGGGAAGAGTGTTGGGCCTTGGATTTCACCACTGAAGGACACATTGGGCTCATGATACGTCACCCCGCTTCTTTCACCTGTAAAGTTAGGGTTGATGTTTCTATATATGAATGATAAGTATATGGTGTGTTAGAGTTCTGCTGCTTTATTCAGTGCAGAGGAGGAATCAGAATAACCTCTTACCTGAAGTGGCATGGAGTGGTGTGTGGTCTCAGAGTTCCTTGGGTCTGACTGTGATCTGCTCTGTACAGAGGGTTCATGTAATCCAACCGCTGCTTCCACAGGTAAGACCAGAGGGAGTAGGTCCTCTCCTGAATTCTGGAAGATGATGATTGCATCACTGATATATTGAGATTATGAGAGCTGCAAGTATACCCGTCACCACTGCAACCTGCACTAACACTAAGGGCTCATTCAGACGGACATTTTTTGTGTACGAGTCCTATTTGTGTTATTTCCAGATACGACTTGTACCTAGAAGAGTGAATGGGGCCATTCACATATCTGTGATTGTTTGAGAGACGGAAAATCGTGGCAAAATGTACGATAGTACGATAGTTATCTGAGTGTCAGGTCAAAATTAACAATGCACATCCATGGGTCAGTGAAAAAAAAAAAATCGGCCAACAATTAATTGCCATCTGAGCGCTGTCCAGTTTTCCAGGTCTGTTTGATGGAAAAAGATGAAGAAACTGAAGCTCAGGCCAAACTCTAATGATAAAAACTGACACTGACCAAACTGGTGAAACTGTGCCTGATTCTCTTATATGAATGAGCCACAAGTTCTATAGCTTTCAGTGTTTCTTTGCATAGTAGCTGTGTAGCTTCATAGTCAAAATTGGAAAATCTGTTTCCAAAAAGTAGATGGAAAGATGCACTGAACTGCTTGGCCCCACCACGGTGCACCGAGCGCCTGTACTTGATTTGAACAGTCCTTCTGTACTGACAGTCCCTTTACAGCAGTGTTCCCCAACTCCAGTCCTCAGGACCCACCAACAGATCATGTTTTCAGGATTTCCTTAGTATTGCACAGCTGATGGAATTATTGCCTGTGCAGGTGATGCAATTATCAGCTGTGCAATACTAAGGAAATCCTGAAAACATGGCCTGTTGGTGGGTCCTGAGGACTGGAGTTGAGAACCACTGCTGTAAAGGGTTAGGAGATAACTTTCTGAATGCAGGAGGTCTGACCGATGGGACTTTTAGCGATGCTGAGAATGGGGCTCTTCAGTGATCAGCAGAAGGCCTCATTCACATGTACAGGTATGTGAAAAAATGGTATCAGTGTGTCCATTTTTACCATCATTGTGTTATCAGTGTTCTTCTCGTATGGATAAATATGTTATAAAGTTTCTCCTATGCTTTGTAATGTTAAAGAAGTTGTCCAGTACTTTATATTACTCCCCCCCCAATGTATCCCCCCGGGGCCCCTAAGACTTTGCTGATAATGCCTGTGAGCTTCGCTATCGGTGGCCGCTCACAGGCATCACGTGACCCCACGCTGATGTCACGACAAGTAAGGCGTGACTCAGTGCTGGGGTCCCTACGGTGGCTGCTGGGTTGTGGGCAGGGTTACACCTCCTCCCCATGCGTCACTCCCAGCATCTACCGCGCTTTCCCAATGAATGGGGAGAGGCAGAGCGTGCGGTGGATGCCGGGTGTGATGTGGGGGGGGTAACCCCGCCCACAGTCTGGCATCCACCTGGAATGTGGAAGACAGAGACCCCCGGCTGCTGCCAGCGACATCGGCGGGGGTCACGTGATGCCTGTGAGCGGCCAGTGATAGCGCCACTCACAGGCATTATCTGCAACGGTAGGCAATTACAAAAATCCTTAGGGGTCTCGGGGAGACACATTGGGGGGGGGGTAATATAAAGTACTGGACAACCCCTTTAATCTCGGACAGCACCATGATGCCATCCGTGGGCTGTCTATGTTCTTCATGGACCCATAGACTTGTATAGGTCTTTTTCATCTGTGATATTGGAAGAAAAAAAAGACATGTCTCCGTGAGTTTTGCACAGACACATAGTCCATGAAAATCCACAGGCATGTGAATAGCATTAGCATTAACACGTACATGTGGATACGGATGTCTGAATGAGGCCTCAATGAGAGCTTGATATTTTAAGAATATCTCTTTAAAGCCATGATCCTCTAGTTACAAGGATGTATCTCATGTCCTTGGCTACTGACCTGCAGGTTAGGACATTTTGTGACTGGGAAAGAAGATCTACAAGATTTCAACATTACTCAGGACAGAGAATATCTTCAAAAAGTATCTTCTAGTGGACCATTGGTTACATCAGGAACTGTGCAATTCTTAAATCCATGTACCCATCTTATTTTATTATTGGCATTTTGATTTCACCATTCTTATGTTTCTCTGTACAGTGGCACTGCCAGCGATGCCAGCGACCCAGATGGGCAGGAAAAAACTGAAATGGTTTAGGTTCACATACCCATTCAGTCTCCGGATATGTGGGAGTCCCTAAGGTCTGACACCCCCACCAATCCTGAAGTGATGGCATATCTTACCAATATGCCATCACTTTATACATTTTTCTCCTGCACAGTTATTGAAAATTTTTTGCCAAGGTTCAACCTTCACAGTTTATAAGTGATTGCTGTTATCCAGACTGTGGGGCACCGTGTGATCAGATCAGCATCAGGGACACGTCAACCATCCATATTCTATTTCTGTTACAAGCCTATAGTGACCATACACAGAGCACATATTCTCTCACATCAGTTCCTTCCTCTCCTTCTCGCAGTTGCACAGAAAGTTTCCATACTGACAGGAGTATATATGGTGTTGTATGTGGACCAAGAATCTCTCATTAAATTCAAACGCACAGGGAAACTGCTCCATGAGCTGCCAGACACATTCCAGGAACTGGTCTATCACTGGGGACACCTCCTTGGGATCCCCATCTAAATTTCCATACCTTAAAAAAAAAAAAAAAAAAAAAAAAATATGCTGAAGCAATGCAATTGGGGTATATGCATGCAACATCTTTTTCAGGTGGACTGCACTCCCAAAACCGCCTGAAACTGGGAATGGCACAGAAAAACTACAGTAAGTATATTATATTAGAATGTATGGTGTTTTTTTTTTGTCTCTTTTGCTGAGAGGAGGAGAGCTGATGGAAGATTTGGAAAGTGACACAGCTAAACTCAGCTGTGCTGACCCTAGCCCCACACTGACTGCTGGGCCCATATCTGAAATGTGTTGATTGATGGGATTTGAATACAGTTGATATTCTAATCATGCAGGAGGTTAGACCAGGAGATCCGGGCTTTCATTATAACCCACACACTGAGAAACCTGCTGTAAGATATGGTGTGGAGGTGTTCTTTTTCTAGCATCTTGCTGCCTGTTTGTAATTGGACAACATCGTACAAGGAGAAGTACATGCCCCACAGTGAAAGCTCTCTGATAACACCCACTTGGATGTAACGAAAATTAACTCATTAGGTGACAAATACTTTGATTGTTAATATCCCTGCAACAGAGATGCAAAATAAAAAAAGAACTAACAATTTTTTTTTTTTCTGCTCTGAAGCTACAACGTGTTTTCAGTTCAACATGAAAAATTTGGTGAAAGGCCCTCTGTAAATAAGTGACTCTGTTTGACTTTTCCAACATATGTGCAGTGACCAGGGTTACCTGTGATTAAATTTGTGTCCAAATGAAATCCAGTCTTTTTCAATTAACACCTAATAGTAATTGGGAAAAATAAAAGTTACACTATGCAAAAAATATCAACTCCGTAAATCTCCACCAGTACATAGAGTATATGAAATGAAACCTCTTACCATAAATACTCTGATGGTTCGGTAATAGGGGTCAAGTAACAGACTGGATACAGAGCAGACCTGAGCGGTGCGGTCCCATCCATCAGAACAATGAACGAGCACGCTGGCGCCCTCTTCTGACACGGCCTAAATGTGCAAATTAAATGTAAAATATTACACATTTATATAATTACAAATCTCGTTTATTCTCAGCACTAAAAGGATCATTTTTGTACAGTCCGTGCCTAGAATAGTACAAATCAGACAAGCAGCACTAGAATATGAACAGATACAGCACATCTTACCTTTACAATGAAGATACCAGCATCTAGGATTGTTTTCACGTGTTTTAACCAGCCAGAGGATTCAAGACCCCAAAGAAATTCACCCATAGAAGGAGATCGGAGCTCACAAACTGCAATCGTGAACAGAACAATAAGCTCACTATAGCAACAGATTCTGTATGTGAAGTATTTCTGCTCCAAGACTTGAGATAGAGAATATATATATATATATATATATATATATATATATATATATATATATATATATATATATATATATACAGTCATGGCCAAAAGTATTGAGAATGACACCAAAATTATATTTTCACATGATCTGCTGGCCTCTGGTTTTTATTAGTGTTTGTCTGATGTTTATATCACATACAGAAATATAATTGCAATCATATTATGAGTACCAATAGGTTATATTGACAGTTAGAATGAGTTAATGCAGCAAGTCAATATTTGCAGTGTTGCCCCTTCTTCTTCAAGACCTCTGTAATTCTCCCTGGCATGCTCTCAATCAACTTTTGGACCAAATCCTGACTGATAGCAGTCCATTCTTGCATAATCAATGCTTGCATTTTGCCAGAATTTGTTGGTTTTTGTTTGTCCACCCGTCTCTTGATGATTGACCACAAGTTCTCAATGGGATTAAGATCTGGGGAGTTTCCAGGCCATGGACTCAAAATCTCTATGTTTTGTTCCATGAGCCATTTAGTTATCACCTTTGCTTTAGGGCAAGGTGCTCCATCATGCTGGAAAAGGCATTGTTGGGCGCCAAACCGCTCTTGGACGGTTGGGAGAAGTTGCTCTTGGAGGACATTCTGCTACCATTCTTTATTCATGGCTGTGTTTTAGGCAAGACTGTGAGTGAGCCGATTCCCTTGGCTGAAAAGCAACCCCACACATGAATGGTTTCAGGATGCTTTACAGTTGGCATGAGACAAGACTGGTGGTAGCGCTCACCTCTTCTCCGAATAAGCTGTTTTCCAGATGTCCCAAACAATCGAAAAAGGGATTCATCAGAGAAAATGATTTTGCCCCAGTCCTCAGCAGTCCACTCCCTGTACCTTTTGCAGAAAATCAGTCGGTCCCTGATGTTTTTTCTGGAGAGAAGTGGCTTCTTTGCTGCCCTCCTTGAATCCAGCCCTTGCTCAAAGAGTCTCCGCCTCACAGTGCGTGCAGAAGCACTCACACCAGCCTGCTGCCATTCCTGAGCAAGCTCGGCACTGCTGGTAGTCCGATCCCACAGCTGAAACAGTTTTAAGATACGGTCCTGGCGCTTGCTGGTCTTTCTTGGGCGCCCTGGAGCCTTTTTGACAACAATGGAAGCTCTCTCCTTGAAGTTCTTGATGATGCGATAGATTGTTGACTGAGGTGCAATTTTTGTAGCTGCGATACTCTTCCCTGTTAGGCCATTTTTGTGCAGTGCAATGATGGCTGCACGTGTTTCTTTAGAGATAACCATGGTTAACTGAAGAGAAACAATGATACCAAGAACCAGCCTCCTTTTAAAGTGTGCAGTGATGTCATTCTTACTTAATAATGACTGATTGATCGCCATCCCTGTCCTCATCAACACTCACACCTGTGTTAATGGATCAATCACTAAAACGATGTTAGCTGCTCCTTTTAAGGCAGGACTGCAATGATGTTGAAATGTGTTTTGGGGGTTAAAGTTCATTTTCTGGGCAAATATTGACTTTGCAAGTACAGTAATTGCTGTTAAGCTGATCACTCTTTGACATTCAGGAGTATATGCAAATTGCCATTACAAAAAATGAAGCAGTAAACTTTGGAAAAATTACTATTTGTCTCATTCTCAATACTTTTGGCCATGACTGTATATATATATATATATATATATATATATATATATATATATATATATATATATATATATATATATATAGGGTTGTGTAGGATACTCCAAGTGCGGATATGACTTAAAAATTGTACAATGAAATTGTAAAATTCTGTATTATTTATTATATTGGGGTTGGTCACTTTATATAAAAAAATTCCAAAAGGGTGATAAAATGTAATGTTTGGCACATACAACTATAGATTACTTCCCCGGAGTTTGCCTTCTTCCTAAGGTGCGCCTGGAGGCCATGTTTCTCCCCAGGTAAGTTATACACCTCTACCCATCTACGTGATGTACAAGAAAACATGATTCATCAGACCAGAACCCTTTCTTCTATTACTCTATGGTTCAGTTCTGATGCCCATATACCCTTGTAGGTGCTTTTGGCTGTAACCGGGTCAGCATGACAATGACCAGTGTGCATCTCCATATGTAATAAGCTGCAATACTTTATCCTGACATCTTTTCTTCATAGCCAAAACTTAATTTTTCAGCAATATGTGCCACAGTATTTCTTCTGCAGCACCGGACCAGCTGGGGCTACTGTACCTTTCGTTCCACACAAGTATCAATGAGCCTTGGGCGCCCATGACTCCGCCACCTGCTCACCGGATGTTCCACCCTGGTAGGCACTAACTATTGTATGCCAGGCACACCCCACAACACCTGCTGTTTTTGAGATCTTCTGACAACCCTCATGGGGGCACCTCTGACAAGGAGAATATTGAGATCTCTAGACATCATGATTTGTCCATTGAAAATGGAGCTGTTTAGGGAATAGAGCGCACAGAACATAGGGAAAAAAAACAGTGGAGGGGGAAAGAAATAATTTGAGGTGCTCACCTGGAGGGATTGTGAGAGTCACAGCTCCTAAACCAGGAGTAATATAACGCTAGCTGCCATCTATAAGAAATATCTTTTATGTATTCTTTTACCCTATGCACAAAATAAACGTTCATGGAAAACTATGAATTGGCAGCAGCGTGTGCAATGTCCTCAAGGGCCAACATACATACGCTGAAAGTAGATTTGCAAATAACATTTTTCGCTGTTGCCCGTTCCTGTGGCACCATTAATGTACTAGGCCTTAATGAGTTTGGTGACATAACGTCTTGTGATCGCTATTTTAACTCTCTAAGAACCAGGGAGTTTTTTATTTAAGCGCTTTTTGTGTTTATGGAGCTGACGTTTTTATTGATACCAATTTGGAGCACATATAACGTTTTGCTAGCTTTGTATTGGATTTTTTTTGTTAAGTGAGGTGACAAAGAACCCACAATTTTGGCATTTTGATTTTTTTTTTCTGCAATGTTTACCGTAAAGGTTAATTACCATAATTCCATAATTTGATACATCTGACTTTTACGGATGTGGCGATACCAAATGTTTTTTTTTCCGTTTCTTTGTTTTTAATAGGGAAAACGTGGGATAGTTAAAAATTATCTATTTTTTATATTTTGACTTTTTATTTTTTTTTCATTTTTTTTGTACCCATTAGTGGACTTAAACATGTGATCCTTGGATTGCTTATATATACTGTAATACCACAGTATTGCGGTATTTACTAGAAATCATGGTTGCCTATGGCACTCAGTCTGCTGTAAAAAGTACTAAGATGGGCCTTAAAGGTAAAGGCATTTTGCCCATAGCGGTAGACCACGTGGCCACTATGGCGCTCATTAGCTGGGAAAGCCTGATGCTACAGGGCTTTCTTCTTCCGCATATCATTCTTTGAAAGATGGCCTTTGTTCCTCATCATTCAGCCTGTGCGTCTGTGCTCGAAGTCTCAGCACTGCAGGTGCAATGACGTCACTAGATCGGGCCCTCTGTGCGGAGTTTTTTTTTATTTTGGCAACAAGAAAAGCGTATACTGTGGGATCCATCATACATGATGTGGGGCGGCCATCATACTGTGTGAGCGAACTGTTGGGGGCCATCATACTGTGTGAGCGAACTGTTGGGGGCCATCATACTGTGTGTGTATATGTGTGGGGGGCTATAAGAGCATCATACTGTGTGTGTGTGTGGGGGGGGGAGTAGTGTAGGTGCATTATACTGGTGGGGTTTGCCATGGGGTCATCATGTTGTCCATGTAAGGACTACTGTGGGAGAAAATTATGACAGGAGATTCACTCCGAGGTATCGCACCGTGTGTGGAGGGCAGCATACTCTATGGGGTTTATTAAAATGGTATCAGTGTGTGCAAACAAGAGGAATCAGTAGCAGGGGCATTATTTCTGTGTCCAAGCCACAAAACATGTCCTCTCCCTGTATTTAAAAGTTGGAAAGTAGGCCCTTGTGTGACTGCATCAATATGTTTTAACCCTGCCTAGTCCATCAATATAGACTCTTGGTATGGGTCCCCATGATTTCTATGAACGCCTCTGCTTAAGCTGGCCCCCGGCTGCTGTGGTAACCCATCGATTAACAGCGCACATTCAAAATAGTTAACAGACACCATCAGCTTCTTGTGGAGTTCCTGAGCCACCTCCACACACGCAGGCTCCTTCTCAGGATGTTCATTCACATCCTAATGCGGTGAGAGGTTACATATAAAAATAAAATCCTAAAATCTTGGAATTTTTGCTTTGCCCACTAATACTCCATTTACACAGACAGATTAGTGGCAGTAAACCACCACTAACTGGTAAATATTTACTGATTGTCGGAGGTTTAGAAGCCTGTTTACACAGGAAAACCATGCTAAATGATGTGCGTTGAACGTTCAGAAGGCGTAAGCTTTGCAGCTCCTCAGAAGAATTTTTTATTTTTACCAGGAGACCTGGACCCCCCGTGGTCTAGAGGTCTCAGGGGGTCTCAGCGCTGCTGGGACCCCTGGCCCTCCCCTGGCGGATCTGCGTACCCCCTAAGGAGGTCCCCGCATAAGCCTGCCGGCCCCGGGGGATACAGGGTGCTCCCTGGCGGAGACGCACACTGCATCTAGGGGTCCCTGCGAGCTCCGCCGTGGGGGGGAGCGAAGGGCCATGGCGTCACACATCCCTGGGGGTCCCTGTGGCGCTCAGCTGGGTAAGTGCCCTGTGTGTGTGTGTGTGTTACTGTCTTATGGTGACTGCACCTTTTGTCTTTTCAGGCAGAGGTGTAATACTGGAGAATGCACATCACCGCTGCTGTTAGCAGGGGAGCGGGTCAGAGGAGCGCGGGCTCCGTTAGTGTAACGGGGGGGCGTGGCTTATGTTCTTGGCTGCCTGCCATCGTCTGTGCAGACAGGAAGCGCCTGGAAAGCGCGCGCTGGGCAGTCCCCGCCCCCCTCCTGCCTTCCTTCTCTTCGGCTCTGCAAACGGCCATTGCCTCACGTAGCTCAGCGCTGTCCTCTCCCTCCCCCCTGCTCTCCGCTCTCACACACAGGCTCCAGGAAGCTGGTGAGTCATCTGTTTGTCTCATCTCTACAGCACAGAACGCTGCTGTCTTCTCTGCTGCATGCACACCTTAGTCCTTTTAAGGCAAGGTGCATTGCGTGTTCAGCAGCATTAACCCCTTCTGGCCATCATCAGAAAACCTTTTTTCTGCAATGCTGGGGTAGCTTTTCTCCCTCTAAGGAGAATCTTTAACCCTTCAGTGCTTGGTAAATTGTTTTGTGGGAACAGGCTGTGATAGCAGGATCTCACTTCCCCGGTTACTGTGCTCTTGTAAGGGGTTATTACTGCTCTTTCCGCGACGCTCGCTACTGAGTAGGGGGCATGTCGGATCAGGGTCCAGGCGGCGCGGACCTCTCTCCCGGCCCGCTTCAGGATCGGTCATGCGTATCTGATATGCCGGGGTTGACGGCGTCAGGTTCGTCTCTGGTCAGGGGCCTCAGTGATGTTAAAGCGCTCACTCGCTCCATTGACAGTCTGTCTGACCTCCTGGGTCACTGGGTATCAGCTAAGTCCCTACCGGCGCAGGGCAAGAAGCGCCACAGGCCTGTGGTGGCGCTGTCTCCTCCGCGCAGCGCATCAAAGGCTTCGGATTCACCGACAAGCTCTGCTGGTGAGATCTCCGATTCTGATGAAGAGGATCGGCAGGGTCGCTCGGCTTCGCTTTCAGGCCACGTGGATGCTCTTATTGGAGCCATGCGGGAAGTGTTATAGCTGTCTGAAGAGGTGACGAGGCCGGGCAAGTCAGCCCGGCTGTATCAGGAGTCGCGTCGGGCTCGTTCGACACTGCCAGCGCACGATGAACTTAACGAGGCGGTGGAGAGAGAATGCCTGTGTCCGGATAAGCGCTTCCAAGGGGTGCGGTTTTTTGATGCCCTGTATCCCTGCTCCACAGAGACGATCGCTAATTGGGTCCCCTCTCCTGAAGTGGACGTGCCATTGTCTCAGCTGAGCAAATCTTCTTTGCTTCCGGTTAAAGGGAAGGCGAGTCTACAGGATCCGCTGGACAGAAGGACGGAGTTAGCGGCGAAGTCCATCTACGAGGCCGTGGGTCATGGATTCCGAGCGGCCTTGGGGGCCATGTGGGGACAGCCTGTACATCTAGTGCACTAGTTAGGCGTTGGGCCAGATGGTGATGCTGAGCAGTGTCTGCCCTGGCTGGACCAGAATGGGAGACCACAGAATCCACAGATGATTCTGACCCAATTTCATGCCCAGCACATGCCTGACACCTAACATTATACTGGTGAGGCTTCCCTGAGATGGTTGGATCAGCTGCGGTCAGCATGGCAAGATGGGACTCCGCTGTCTGACGTGGAAAGGCTCTTCCAGCTGTTGGAAGAGGTGGCCCGATATAGCAGAGACGCAGTGCTGGATACTACTTTGTTTCTGTCCAGGGCTCAAGCCTCGGCCGTCACAGTCAGTAGAGCACTGTGGCTCAAACAGTGGACTGGAGACGCAGTATCCAAACAAGGTTTGCTTACTCTGGCGTACAAGGGCGGTCTGCTTTTTGGTTCGGACCTCACGGAGCTGATTGCTAAGGCCAAGGATGTGGCTTTGCCACAGCGGAAAGCAGCGGCCTCTACGTCTGACAGGTCAAGTGCCGGTAGTGGTCGTCGGTCCTTTCGACCCAGGGGACGATTCGATCAGCCCTCTTGGAGATTGGGTCGTCCCTCGTCTTCCGGTAAGAAGTCCACCCAGAAATCCCGTACTCCCTGGAAACAGCATTTCCGTCGGGACAAAAGGGAGGCTGACAAAAAGCCCGCTAAGGCGGACTGACGCCAGGATCCCTCTCGAGGGCTCTCGGGTGGGAGGTCGGCTGCTACAATTCGGGTCGGTTTGGGCGTCCCACGAATCGGACGCCTGGGTGACACGGGTTGTGTCAGCGGGCTATTTCATAGAGTTTCACTCTCTACCCCCGGACAGGTTTCGTCAGTCTCGCATCCCGTCCGTGCCCAAGCTGGCTGCTGCTCTGCTGCGGGAGGTCAACTCTCTTCTGCAGCAGGGTGTAGTGGTTCCGTTTCCGCCGGAGGACCGGGGAAGGGGGTTTTTACTCTAACCTTTTTGTGGTCCCCAAAAAAGGAGGACAAGTTTCATCCCATTCTGGACCTCAAGGATTTGAATCTTCATGTCCGAATCCGGAAATTCCGTATGGAGTCTCTTCGCTCCGTCGTGGCGGCCTTGTCACAGTACGATTTTTTGGTGTCGATCGACATCCGCGACGCCTATTTGCATGTCCCTGTTGGCAGGGCTCACCAGTGCTTCCTGCGTTTCGCCGTAGGGCAGGCCCATTACCAATTTGTGGCGCTACCTTTCGGGTTGGTCTCGGCGCCCAGGGTTTTTACAAAGGTTCTGGCGCCGCTCATGGCGCTCCTTCGAAAGCAAGGAGTTCCGATTCTCCCCTACCTGGACGACCTGTTAATTGTGGCGCCCACAGCGGAGGAGGCAGTGACAGCTCGCGATCTCTCCCTTCAGCACCTGGAAGACTTCGGGTGGCTGGTCAATTGGAAGAAGTCGTCATTGGAGCCGTCGCAGTCAATCCTGTTCTTGGGGATGCATTTCGACACCGTACGGGCAGTGGTGTCCCTCCCTCCGGACAAACAAGCGAACCTTCGTCACCACGTCCAGGTTATGAGGTCGGTGAGGGCGATGTCCCTTCGGAAGTGCATGCGCCTTCTGGGTCTGATGGTGGCAGCAATGGAAGCGGTGCCGTTTGCACAATTTCATTCCCGGGATCTCCAAGATCTTATTCTGACCCGTTGGGACCGATCGCCGACTTCGCTGGATCGCTGTGTCGTCATCTCCCGCAGGGTGCGAGAGTCTCTTGGATGGTGGTTACGTCTGGAGGCTCTATCCCTGGGGAAATCCCTTCTTCTCCCACGGTGGTTGGTGATTACCACCGATGCCAGCCTGACTGGCTGGGGGGGGGGTTTGGAACGACCTCTGGGTTCAGGGGGTCTGGTCGTCAGAGGAGTCGTCTCTGCCAATCAACATTCTGGAGTTGAGAGCAATATTTCTCTGCCTCCGACATTGGACGGTCCCTTTGAGCGGTCTGCCGGTCCGGATTCAGACGGACAATGCGACAGCTGTCGCGTATATCAACCATCAGGGCGGGACGAGGAGTTCCAGACTCATGATGGAGGTCTCTCGGATCCTGCTTTGGGCCGAGTTCAGGGTTCCAGTCATCTCCGCGTTTCACATCCCGGGTGTGCTGAATATCTCGGCGGACTTCCTCAGTCGCGAGCGGGTAGATCCCGGAGAATAGAGTCTTCATCCGGAGGTTTTTACTCTGCTGTGCTCCCGTTGGGGGACTCCCCAAGTGGACTTGATGGCATCCAGGCTGAACGCCAAGATTCCGACAATCATGTCCAGGTACAGGGACCCGGAGGCTGTGGCGGTAGATGCTCTAGTGGCCCCGTGGGACCAGTTCGAGCTGATCTATGTGTTTCCGCCGGTATCCTTACTTCCTCTGGTGATCAGGCGGATCAATCTCGAACGAGTATCGGCGATTTTGGTGGCGCCGGATTGGCCGCGGAGGGTGTGGTATTCAACGCTGGTGTCTCTTCTGGCAGCGCCTCCGTTTCCACTGCCTCTTCGCCCGGACCTGTTAACTCAAGGGCCCATTCGTCATCCGGACCTGAAGTCACTTCGTTTGACGGCGTGGCTCTTGAGACCGAAATCTTGACCCGTCGTGGGTTTTCGTCCGAGGTCATTGCCACCTTGCGGGCGGCCAGAGGTCCAGCTACGACTAGTATTTATCACAGAACTTGGGAGGCCTTCTATTCATGGTGTTCTGGATCGTCAAGGAACCCGAGAGTTTTTTCCATTCCCAACTTCTTGGCCTTTCTGCAATGTGGTCTGGTCAAGGGTCTAGCAGTTAGTACCTTGCGGGGTCAGGTCTCTGCACTATCCGGGCTTTTTCGGAAGGCTATTGCCTCACGCAGGGATGTGCGTTCATTTTTTCGCGGGGTTGCACATCAGTTTCCGCCTCGGAGGGCGGTTGTGGCTCCTTGGCGGCTCAATTTAGTTTTGGAGGCTCTTCAGCATGGGCCGTTTGAGCCTATGGATTCAGCTACGCTTTACTTGCTTTCTTGGAAGGTGGCCTTCCTGGTGGCGGTCACCTCTTTAAGAAGGGTTTCGGAGTTGGCGGCACTGTCTTGCTCGCCCCCCTTTTTGGAATTCCACCCGGATCGTGTGGCGCTTCGTACCCGTGGAGATTTTTTACCTAAAGTGGTGTCGCGTTTTCCACCTCAATCAGGACATCCTGTTGCCTTCCCTCTGTCCGAAACCAAAGAGTCTGAAGGAGCGGGCCTTGCACTCGTTTGATTTGGTGCGGGCATTGAAGTTCTATCTTTCAATCACGCAAGGGTTTCAAAAATCGGATTCTCTGTTTGTGATTCCTGCTGGTCGTCGCCGTGGTCAGCGGGCTTCCAAGGCCACTATAGCTCGGTGGATATGTTCGGCTATCCTGGAGGCGTACCGGCTCAAGGGCGAGCCTTGTCCGGTTAAGGTTTAAGCTCATTCCACGAGAGCTGTTGGTTCGTCGTGGGCTTTTCGTCAGGGGGCTTCGGCAGCGCAGCTCTGCCGGGCGGCTACCTGGTGCTCCGTTCACACTTTTACTAAATTTTATAAAGTGAACGTGAGTGCTTCCGCCAATGCGGCCTTGGGACGCAGGGTCCTGCAGGCGGCAGTGGTTTAGGTTATCTCTTTATTTTTTGTTCGGCGCTTGTTGCGCACTTGCCTAAGTTGTTGGGGTGTTGGCGATCCTGCCACTGTTTCCCACCCTTGAGTTTTGGACTGCTTTGGGACTTCCCACTAGTAATGGATCTGTGTCTCCCTTCCTTCCCTTCTGCTGCTGAAAGACGGATTTTGGTAAGACCTTACCTGTAAAATCCTTTTCAGCGAAGGAAGGAAGGGAGACACAGCACCCTCCCATGGCAGAAGTGTATTATGGTTTTTCTAGATGCGGCGCGACTCCCTCCTGATGGCGGTCATCTGGTCTGGGGTTGGCGCACTAGGGCTCTGTTCCAGCATTGCCAGCTCATCGCAGTTGTCAGGTCCAGTAAGTAGTGCCTGGGACTGTGTGTTTTCATGCTGTTATATACATAACCTGTTCTCTCACATTTATGAATTTTCAGAAGGGGTTGTGTTGTTCCCCTGGTGTTGTCTGCTCTTCCTTAGCTTGTGTACGGACTGGAGAACATGGGAGTAGGAGGAGCCTAAGCTGGAGGGGCCGGTTGTCACTTTTTCTAAATCTGAGGTGAACTATCCTGTGGGGCTCCGCCTACCCCCACTAGTAATGGATCTGTGTCTCCCTTCCTTCCTTCGCTGAAAAGGATTTTACAGGTAAGGTCTTACCAAAATCCGTCTTTTTCTCGTTTTACCCTATAGCCTATTTACACTCCACTTCTCAGCAGCTCTCGTTTATAATCTTTCAGTGTAAATGCATATTAAGTCTCAGCATTGGCTTACCCTGCCTGTTCTGTAGAGATTCTCAGCAGCCATCTTATTATCATCACAGACAGGATTAAAATAAAAGGTAACATCTTGTCATATAGATAATACAGGATCCACCATTCACAAAAGGCGATGGTCTCAGCTGACCTTCTCCCCCCTCTCTGCACAATGACCTCTGCACAGGTCAGAGAGCATGCCTATAACCCAGTGAACATCCACAGTCTAAAGTGGTCCATATATCCACTGTAAGGCTTATCAGCTCAGGTAATATTGCCGCCTGATCATTTAGAGAGAATACAATTAGAAAAATCTTGACAATCAGAAATTAAAAACCTATTGATAAAAAAGAATATAAATGTCTGGTTTTAATAATTACAGAAATTTCTAGCTGATATATTCCTTAACATGATCAACACTCGTATAAGACGTAGATAGTACTCGGACCTCACAAGTGACCGTGGTCAGATAGTATTTAATCTAAATCACAATTAGTCAGGAAGCAGGAAACCACTAGAATAAAATTCCGCAAGTACAACAAACGTGATTGTATATTATCATGTCGTCACTGAATTTTGGGTCTTCTATCCTTTGGATTACGAGCTCGGAGAGAATGAAGACACAGGACAGGATGTTTGTGTCTAAACATACTCTAAAAACTTTATTACAAAACACAGGGCTAATATACACCGTAAAGGCAGGAAACGGATTTGCCATATATGGTTCGATTATACAGTTTAGCTGAACAAGCGAAAAAAACTAGTTTCTGTATGCTTTAAAATATTTAATTAGACTTATCTAGTTAGCAAGGTCATTTCATCTTTCTGCAAGAACACATTATTGCTACAAGAAGAAACATCTGGCCAGGGAGAATCACGTTATCTTTTTAGCAAGGACACGCTATTGATACAAGAAGGAACATTTCAGCTTGCTGTTTTTTTACCTAAAATAACTGTCAGACTTATATAGCATAGATGGGGCCTTTAAACTTGAGGGACTCCATCTTCTGCTATAACATTCCATCCTTTTGTTCCTTCATTTATCAATACGAATTTCTATGTTTTCTTTTAGTACAACGCTGAATACACATTAAAAAAAGCTTAAAAACCAAATAAACCGCAAGACACATTAGCAAAACCTGTAAAATAGCTTGTACTATACCAGCCAACCACCCACCAATACCTTTAAACCAATTTGTGGGATTTAGAAAGGAAAATCTCTGTGTGGAATTATTGGCCAAAGTATCTGAACAGTTCACTCAAAAGTTTATCTCTTCCCATGAGACTGGGACAGCGAGAAAGGGTATGCTAGTGGACGTCACAGGGGCATGTGTACATATCCAACAATTAGCAATGGTCTGGTTTTGCTCCTTTAGTCCATCGATTAGAGCAAGATGGTGTCTAATGAATCTATTGTCGTCTCCATCCATGGTGCCTAACCTAGTCCATGCACCTGTGGTCGCAAGGATGCAGGTAAGTATAAACAATGTCATCAGTCTTTGTCCGCTGGTTCTCCTAGTATCTTTTTGCAATGGGACGCGTGGATCCAGGTCTCTTTTCCCTCTAACTTAACGGCTGTGCTTGTGGTCAGCAGAACTTGAAAGGGTCCATCAAACCGTGGATCTAGGCTTTTCCTCACGTGTCTTTTTATAACCACCCAGTCTCCAGGTTGCAGTGTATGGCTGCTAGAGTCTTGATCTGGATCTGGAAGAGAACTGAAGACATTATCATGTACTTGCTTAATCTTTTTGTGTAAAGTCCTCACATAGGAACTTAGCACATGGTTGTTCATTTCTAATGCTTGCGGATAGAAACACCCTAGGCTGGGTACGTTGCCAAACAATATCTCATATGGAGAGAGTCCAGTCTTTCTATTAGGCGTGTATCTTACTGAAAACAGAGCAAGTGGTAAACAGTCCGGCCATGGTTTTCCTGTCTCAGCCATGGCTTTCTGAATTTTTAATTTCAATGTCCCATTCAGTCTTTCCACTTTACCACTACTTTGTGGGTGATATGGGGTATGGAATGCTTGTTGAATTCCTAGAGCTGACATGACTTCATTCATTATTTCACCTGTGAAGTGTGTACCTCTGTCACTCTCAATTACCTCTGGTACCCCATACCTGCAGACCACCTCCGCAAGCAGTTTCTTTGCGGTTGCCGCAGCCGTGGCTTTGGCAATCGGGAAAGCCTCTGGCCATCCTGAGAACAAATCAATACAAACCAACACATATTCCCATGATCCTGACTTTGGCAGCTGAATATAATCAATTTGCAGTCTCTCGAATGGATAGAGGGGCCGGGGGGTGTGTTTGGGTGGTGTTTTAACTACTCTACCCTGATTATGTGTAGCACATATCATGCACTCTTGTACCAGGTTTTCAATACAGGTGGAGAATCCTGGTGCCACCCAATGTTTCTGCATCACACTCATCACACCCGTTTTAGATTGGTGTGTCGGCCCATGTAGTATCTGGGCAGCTGCTGGGTACAGTGCCCTTGGAAGTCATCGTCGTGTCCCTTTCCCCCATACCCCATTTGCTTCATTCAGGCATGCACCTTCCTTTAACCACTTATCAACCTCCTCCTTTTGAGCCTGAGCCTGCATTTGGGATAAGATGTCCTCCGACACAAAGGGGTTTTTAGGGGCACTTAACTGACGTACTGTTGACCCTTGTTGCGGCTTACAGGCTGCTGTTTTTGCCGCTGCATCTGCCATCGCATTTCCTCTGCTTACCTGGTCGGTGCGTCTGGTATGTGCTCTTACCTTTATGACAGCTACTTGTTTAGGTAGTTGTAGCGCATCAATTAACTGCTGGACCGCATCAGCATTCTTAATGGGGTGTCCTGCTGCCGTCAGGAAACCTCTTGACTTCCATATTGGACCAAAATCATGCGATATACCGAATGCGTACCTAGAATCTGTGTAAATGTTAACAATACTACCTTCCGCTAGTTTACAGGCCTCGGTTAGGGCCCTAAGTTCAGCTTCTTGAGCCGACTGGTGTGGGAGTATTGGTTCTGCCTTGATTACTGCATTGAGGGAGACAACTGCATATCCAGTATGGAAGGTACCTGAATCGTCCTGATGACGGGATCCATCTACAAAAAATTCAAAATCTGCATTTTGTAATTCATGTTCAAATCCAGTAGGTAAACCTGCCGTTTCTTGTGCCATCATTTGTACACAGTCATGAGGAACTTCCTCTCTTGGATCTTCCTTAAAAAGCACAGTACCTGACTCCTCCTTTAGATCCGAGAGAGGTAACAAAGTTGCTGGATTCAGGGTAGTACACCTCTGTAAAGAAACATTGGGAGGCATTAACAGTGCACATTGTAACCTGAGATGACGTGCTGCTGAGAGGTGAGCGGGTTGCACTTGATTCAATATAGTGTAGACATCATGAGGTGTTAGAACGGTGAGCGGGTGGTCAAGAACAATGTCTGCGGATTTATGGAGTAATAGTCCAACAGCCTGCAGAGCACGTACACAGGATGGTGCACCTCTGGCTACCGCATCCAATCTGCCACGAAAGTAGGCAACAGGTCTCTGATTATCACCGTGTGTTTGAGTTAAAACTCCTGCTGCATGTCCAGCTTGTTCATGAAGGTACAGAGTAAATGGGAGCTCATAATTAGGGGTACCCAAAGCTGGAGCGGCCAAAATACGGTTCTTGAGAGAATAAAAACAGTCTATTGCCTCTGATGTTAGTACAAAAGGTGTTGGGGTAAGACAGTCATAGAGGGGCTGCATTAAAACAGAGATGGCATGAATCCACTGTCTGCAATAGGAAACAAGTCCAAGAAAAGTTCTGAGGGCTGCAACATTAATGGGGACGGTGAATGCCTGTACTGCTTGTTTGCGTGCATTTGTTAAATGACGAGCTCCTGGTGTAATGCAATGTCCCAAAAAGGTGACTGAAGATTTACAAAACTGAAGCTTATCTTTCGATGCCTTGCAGCCAGCGTGATAGAGAAACAACATAAGCGATATAGTTGCACTATGACATTGTTTCCTGGAGGGGGCACAAATGAGCAGGTCATCGACATATTGCAGAACAACGATATGTGGTTCAGACCATCCCTCCAGTATTTCCTGCAGGCTTGCAGTGTACATTGTGGGTGAATTCTGGGCACCCTGTGGCAACACTGTCCATGTATATTGACTACCCTGGAATGTGAAAGCAAACAGGTACTGGCAGTCAGGATGTAATGGTACACTGAAAAATGCATTTGCCAAATAAACCACTGAAAAGCAAAGAGAATTAGAAGGTATCTGTGACAGAAGAGTATGCGGGTTGGGCACAACTGGTGTTAGAAGTTCTGTGGCTTTGTTAACCAACCGGAGGTCATGGACCATTCTATATGCGGCTGGTTGTCCTGGCACGCTCTTTTTCTTTACTGGGAACAGGGGAGTGTTGCAAGGGGACTGGGTTTTGACTAGGACTCCTCTCTGTAGTAATTTTTGGACCTGCTGGGCTATGGCATTCTCCTGAGCCGAGCTAAGGGGATACTGCTTCTGTTGAGGCAAGATGGCTCCTGGTTTTAATTTCACCATTACTGGTTGAACTCTTAACCTACCAACATCTGTTTTGCCTGAGGCCCAAAAATCATGTGGTACAGCCTGCTCCAATATCGGGGGAAACTCATTTGTCTCTTCTATGCTGGCAATATCTAGTGACATAATTTTGCAAAGGGTACTTGGTTTTAAACCTGGGGTCATGGTGACAGTGCCATCGGGATGATACTCAATATGTGCTTGTAATTGGGACAACACATCATTTCCCAAAAGGTTACATTGGCCTCGGGGCGATACCATGAGCTGGCTATGTACAGTAGCTCCTTGAATTTGCAGGGGAATTCTTTTAGTGACAGGAAGCAGGACAGACGGGGAATTGAAGGGGGTGGCAATGACATGATGTGAAAAATCAGTGTCAGTATATGGCCAATCACCTTGCGTAATTACTGAATTGTCGGCCCCCGTATCTACTTGGAAATCGATTTCATGTCCCCCTGGTAGGTTCACCTGCACTATACAACTGGGAGTTGGGGGTAAGGAGATGAGGGGGTTCATGTGCAAGCTTCCCTCATCCTATGGGGGCGTTGTTTGGTCGGCTGGAGGACCCGTACTCTGAGCATTTGGATACGGGTTGGTCCTACAGTTCTTTCTAAAATGTCCTGGCTTTTTACATCCGTAACATAGTCTCTGTCATTCTCCTTCAGTCTGTCCTCTGCCTCTGTTGTTTCTGGGGGTCGTCACTACTATATGTATTCTGGCAGCTCTTTTTGCCTGCGCTATGTCATGCTGTGCCCCCTGAGCTATTCTAGCTAAATCTTCTGCCTTCACTGATCTCCAGTCTGGTCTACTTGCTTTTACCTTCTCTGCAATCTCTTTCTTTAGTCCATTCATGAAAGCACTTGCTAATACCCTCTCACTAGTCTTATTCCCGGGGTTGAACCCCATTTCTGACCAGGTTTTCTTTAGTGCATAGAAATAATCCTTAGGATCTTCCTCCTTTCCCTGCACTCTATCTTCTAGTGTAACTTGCTTTTCTGCTTGCCTGTCTTGACATGCTTTTACCAACGCTGCTGCGAATAGGACTCCAGCTGCTGCATCATTAGATTCTGCATCTACGGGTCCGGTCCTATTGGCATACTGTTTTTTTGTCTCATCTATCAACCTATCATAGCGGGCTTCATCTGCCAATTTTCCCTTAATTACCCCCTGCAGATCTATTCTAGTGGCATGATACGTATCCTGTATGGTGGTGATCATTCTAGCAAAACCCATAGGGGACTGGGATGGATCTGGCAGCTGGGAGATCAGTGCCAACTGCTCTGGAGGACTCCATGGTCTATACATTAACATTGTACGAGCTTCCTGACCTGGAACCACTGCATCCCCCCCCTGCTGCTGCTGCTGCTGGTGCTCCTGGCACAACTACCGTCCTCATTGGGAATAGACTAGCTGGGTGAGGTCTCGGTCCTCCACATGCCACACAGATGTCTACTGTCAAGGGGTTCTGTTGTCCACATCTGGGGCAAACCCAACATTTAGGTTCCTGGGAATTCTGGTACTGGGGTGGGGGTGACGTCGGGAGCGGACAGGGAGGAAAATCTGTCATTCCAGTTTTTGTCAGTCTGTAACGTCCGTCTCCTAATTCTTCAATCTTTCCTTCAAAATAAGCGCATGCATTCATCCATACATCTACTGTCTTCAACAGACCCTTATCTTTCAACCATCCATGATAGGAGTTAAAGAAGGATTTCCATTTCTCTCCATTCATCTCTCCATTCTCATTCATTCCCGCTTTACACAATATTTTGTCAATTCCAATCAGTGCCTGTTTCCCTTCTCTGCGTACCACTAAGTCTTTGGCTATAATGCCTTCCTTGGCATTTTGGTTCCCCATTTTTTTCGGTTCTCCTCACCTAGAAGAGACTCCTCAGTCACTTAGACAATGGGCCACAAAGGTTTCTGAACCATTCCACTACTAGCCTCTCTAGGACTTATACGCCAACCAGAAAAACAGACCAAAAACATCAATCCCGGGACACATCCACAACACAATCATCGGATCCATACTTTCATTAAATTCTCCAAAGGATAGAAGGCAGGACTGTCAATTTATCTGAGGGATTCTACTGGTTCAAAGGGACCTGAGCCAGACAACAATCTGTTGAATTACCTGGGGAGCCGACCGCTCGGGGGTGAGGAAGTCTCTTCTATGCAGTGATATAATTAGGTAGAATATAACAGTTATTCTTACCTCAGCGCTGTATATATCACCAACAGAGAGCTTCACTCGTCCCACGTCTCGGACCGGTCGAGCACCCTTGGGTAGATTAACTCAAGGTCCCTGTTCGAGGCGCCAGCTGTCGTCACTGAATTTTGGGTCTTCTATCCTTTGGATTACGAGCTCGGAGAGAATGAAGACACAGGACAGGATGTTTGTGTCTAAACATACTCTAAAAACTTTATTACAAAACACAGGGCTAATATACACCCTAAAGGCAGGAAACGGATTTGCCATATATTGTTCGATTATACAGTTTAGCTGAACAAGTGAAAAAAACTAGTTTCTGTATGCTTTAAAATATTTAATTAGACTTATCTAGTTAGCAAGGTCATTTCATCTTTCTGCAAGAACACATTATTACTACAAGAAGAAACATCTGGCCAGGGAGAATCACGTTATCTTTTTAGCAAGGACACGCTATTGATACAAGAAGGAACATTTCAGCTTGCTGTTTTTTTACCTAAAATAACTGTCAGACTTATATAGCATAGATGGGGCCTTTAAACTTGAGGGACTCCATCTTCTGCTATAACAATCATTAGGCTATATTTAGTAGCTTTACCGAGAATTCTATAATAAAGGCTCAGTGGTCAATGTTCTCGTGTATAAAACATTCACATAACATAAAAATAAGTAACAATGCATAACACTGACGTGGTAAATATAAAGCTTCCTCCTAAAAGGAAAACCCCACGCGGGGAGAGGACCACATCTGAAGACTCGACAATGACACATTATGATGGAATGATCATCTCGGAGCTTCTCCTGCTGAGCCTTCACCTCTTTCCAGGACATCGAGGAAAAAAAGAAAATACCTGACTATTCAAGGAACCATTCCTGAATAATTCTTAGTATTCTGGGATATTTGGCTGCATCCGTTCTTTATGGAAATAAGGATCTACAAAAGCCAAACTGTTGTAAAATGCAGCAAATGTTCTATTGTGTGGTATACTGGGATCTACGGGGGCTTCAAACTCTGGGGTGACCATTATAAAGCAGCACAGAGCCCATTGTATAAACTCTACTGGTATATTTAGCTGTATTAGAACCAAAATATCTAACTGAAGGCCCACCATACATATTAGACTAATGTTGACCTATCCCACCGATATTGACAGATTCAGCTGAAACTCAAATGTGTATGGGGGCCCAGACAACTGATTGTTGGGGAAGTTAAAGGGGTATTCCTATCTCCAAGATCCTATCCCAATATGTAGTAGGTGTAATAATAATATTAGCAAATACCTCCAATTAGAAATGTAGTATAGTCTTTCTGATTAGCAATGTTGCTTACCACATGTGCAAGGCATTGCAGTAGCTTAGGCATCCATGGTTACGACCACACATAGTTACGCTTAGTGGTCGTAACAATGAATACCTAAGCTACTGCAATGCCCTGCACATGGGGTAAGTGACATAGCTAGTCAGAAGAACTATCCTACATTTATAATTGTAGGTATTTGCTAATATTATTACACCTACTACATATTGGGATAGGATTTTGGAGATGAGAATACCTCTAAAGTGTCCGACATGTCCGATTTTGAACTATTGATCCTTCTGTTTCCCTGGAGATAGCTTATCACCAAAGATGTAGGACTGCGGTTCTCTTATAGAGAACACAGAGACACTCGGCTGAAGTACTCTTGTGTATGGTACAACGCTTTACTGTTGGAATTGCTGTGGCATATGAGAGGAGACTGACTATGAGCATCACTATCACGGTGAAAATATTTAGGATTTTTAAAGTCCTAATTTTAGGAGGTCCAAGTCCTAAAAAAATATTATTAACCAGGAACAATGTATTATTTAGAAAAAGACTCATCCATCGCCTGACTGGATTGTTTATAGTCATCTCATCTGCCCATGTAAACAGGACGTGCTGCCGACAATAAGCAACCATCTTGGTACACTTTGTATCGGCCCTTTTGAAAAGGCTTTATATGAGCACCGGTGGACTTGTTAGTGGGGCTGTGGCCTGACGCTGATGATTGGCCACACTATCTATCAGTATTCGGTCAGTATTTTTTCTCAGGAGTGGGAGCCAAAACCAGGTGAGGAACAATCAGAGAAACGGTCTAATAGAAACAAGTCACCAATTCTGCATTTATCACCCACTCCTGGTTTTGGCTCCCACTCCTGAGAAAAAATACTGACCGATTACTGATAGTGGGGCCGTGGCCTCAGGCCACAAGTCCACAGTGCATGACCGTGCTCATTCATGTGTATTTGTACATGTGAGATCTGAAATGAACGTGAACGACTGTGACCTGTTTGGTGAGATAAAGGTTACTGACGCACTTGATCTAAACTTAGTCCCGCAGTCCGGCTTCACCCATTTTTTTCCTACAGATCATATTACCTGAACTTATCATGTGTCTTCCCAGGCTGTAAACAGAGAGGAGGCAGTACATTGTAAAGACGAGGCCTACAGCGTCCAAAGCCCAAACCCGAGAAGCCAACAACTAATCTGTCATGTGTACAAATACATTCCACCCCTCTGTTATCCTGATCAGACAAGGAGCTCACATGGCTCATTACAGGACGGGACGGAAATTCTCTTAAAGTGATCTACACCTCCGACATTAAATGTGACGATACGTTTCTAATGTCTAGACGGAGTGAGCCGTCTTTCTTTTTGACGAAGAAGAAGCCTGCTCCCGCCGGGGAGGTAGATTTCCGGATAAATCCCCGGGCCAGATTCTCCTCAATATATTCAGACATGGACCGGGTCTCAGCAGCGGACAAAGGGTAAAAACGCCCACGGGGAGGAGTAGCGCCAGGTATCAGGTCGATTGGGCAATCGTATGGTCTATGAGGGGGTAATGTCTCTGCTTCTCTTTTATTAAAGACATCCGCATAAGACCAATAGGGAACCTGTAGGCCGGGTAGATTGGCTGGGGTAGGAGAAGGACAGGCAGGAAGAACGGGAACTAAACAAGTCTTATGGCAGTCCTCTCCCCAGCGAAGGACTTCTCCGGTCTGCCAATCAAGCACGGGTGCATGTTTCTGGAGCCAAGGTAGGCCTAGCAAGAGGGCGTGAGAGAGTCCAGGCAGAACATGGAAGAAGATGCTCTCAGAGTGCAGCATTCCCACCTGCAGAGTTATGGATTCGGTGATGAGTTGAATGGGATGCGGTAAGAGACCCCCATCCACGGAGGCGACAGATAAGGGTACAGCCAGGGGTTTGGTGGGAATGTGGTATTTCTCTACCAGGGATAGAGAAATGAGATTTCCGGCAGCTCCAGAGTCAAGTTGAGCTAGTTCACAGAAACTGTTCTCCCCGCAGATGATAGAGACCGACAGCATCAGAGATGGAGAGGGTTTACTCTTGTCTAGGACGACCTCTCTGAGCGATCCTAGACACAGGCGTTTCCCGACCTCTCCGGGCAGGAACGGATCCGGTGCTCCTTACTGCCACAGTAGAAGCAGCTCCCCTCGGCACGGCGTAATTCTTGATGGGTTTTGACCATCTTGGTCTGGTCGACCTGCATAGGCTCGGGTGAGTGCGCCTGAGGAGGAACGGAGGAAGTGACGGGTTTCTGAAAGGTAGGGGCAAGGCGTGGAAACCTCCTCTCACGGGTGACCTCTTTGGTGCGCACCTGGAACCGGATGTCAATCCGGGTGGCGAGTGTTATTAAGTCGTCGAGAATGGTAGGAATGTCTCGACCGGCGAGTTCATCTTTAATACGGCCGGACAGACTCTCCCAGAAGACGGACACCAGGGCGTCGTTATCCCAGGCAAGCTCCGAAGCAAGGGTACGGAACCGTATGGCATATTGGCCCACGGTGAGACTTCCTTGACGGAGGCGTAGCAGAGATGAGGCGGATGAGGTCTTCCGTCCTGGTTCGTCGAAGACTTTCCGGAAAGCCGTGAGAAAGGCTGGCAGGTTGGACACCAGGGAATCTCCTCTCTCCCATAGAGGATTTAGCCAAGCCAGCGCCTCCCCCGTGAGATGGGACATGATGAAGGCTACTTTGGCTCAGTCGGTGGAAAACTGATGTGCCAAAAGTTCGAAGTGCAGAGTGCACTGGTTAGTGAAGCCCCGTGCCTGACCGGGATCTCCGCCAAAACGAGGCGGGGCGGAGAGACGGGGACCGGGAAGGGATGCTATGGTATTGCTGTGCAGCGGCGGCGCCGGGGTAGTAAGTGTGCGAGTGGAAGCAGCTCCCGATGAGACAGTCAGTGTGTCCAGGCGAGAGTTAACACTACGCAGGTGACTCAGGATGGACTCCTGTTGGGACCTCTGACGGGAAAGTTCATGACATAGGTCCGAGAGCGAGGGAGCTTGGGTGCCACCGGGTTCCATGGCCTGAGCAAACTGTAACGGGTGTGGGAGGTGGAACCTCTGAGCTACTATACAAAGGGTAGTCCTTGTAAGGAAGCGGGTGGCTCCCAGGGAAGGCGGGTAGGTAGACACTGCAAGTGACAAGGACAGTCTCAGGGTAGAAGGGCAGGGCGGTCACAGCAAGTGACGGGGACAGTCTCTTGACAGGCGGGTGGTCACGGCAAGTGACGGGGACAGTCTCTTGACAGGCGGGTGGTCACGGCAAGTAACGGCTAAGCCTCCACGTAGGCTAGCAGGCAGGTAGCAGGTGAGTGCTCCCAGGTGAGCGAGTAAGAGTCTCTGGACAGGCAGGTGGTCACAGCAAGTGACTGCTAAGCCTCCAGGTAGGCTAGCAGGCAGGTAGCAGGAGAGCGCTCCCAGGTGAGCGGGTGAGAGTCTCTGGACAGGCAGGTGGTCACAGCAAGTGACGGCTAAGCCTCCAGGTAGGCTAGCAGGCGGGTAGCAGGTAAGCACTCCCAGGTGAGCGCTCCCAGGTGAGCGGGTAAGAGTCTATGGACAGGCAGGCAGGTATCTGGCAGGTAGTTCCTGGTCCGCAGGCGGACTGATCCATAGACAGACTGGCAGGTGCTGGTAGGCAGACTGTCGGACCACAGGATTGCAAGCAGGTAGACAGAAATCAGGCAGGTATCAGGCAACGGGACCTGAGGGCTGAAGCAGAGTTGAAAGGCTTTGCAACAACAGAGCTCGGGCACCTCCATTTTGGAGGAGGTGCCTTATATATGGTGAGGTCCTCCGGCCATTGGCCGGGGACTCCTTAGGACGGCGCGCGCGGCCCCTTTAAGAGAGAGGGAGCGCGCGCGCGCCCTAAGCACCTTGACCGGGAAGCAGCGTGCGCTGCCAGCAGAGCGGGAGGAAGACGCCGGGCACGGAGCGGAGAGGTGAGGGGAACGGCGTCCCAGCCTAGCAGGATGCAGGGACGCCGACGCTACAGTCGTCACGTGATTGTGGCAGCCATCACGTGCTGGTATAACACGCTGCAATTAGAAATGGGAATTGGCACAGGAGTCACAATATAAAGTCAGTGCTGGTAGTAACACAAGAATCCAACAAGCCGAGCGTCCACACGTCGTCCAACAGCCCAACATGGATGATGAGAAGCTGCAGGACGTCACATAATCCGCGATATTCAGGCAGAGAACACAAACCGCAATGTGCTGCCACCGACATCTTCATCAGCTCAAGAGGAGGCGACTGTGTAAGAACATCACCGTTTTGTTTTCCCCCCTGAATATCGTGGATTATTAGATGACTGATGTTCTGCTACTTTTTCTTTTTGAAGTTGTCTACACACATAATGGCTGCAGAGGACTGAGAGAAAGTCCACAGGGAACAAAAGAGAAGTCGGGAACAGAAGGGGAGACGAGGGCTGAGCCACTTACACAGACAGAAAGCTGAGGAGGACATGTTATTACTCCAGGATCTGCTCCATTCATTCCTTATGTGGCATCCAAGTGCTGAGCTCGGCTTTTTCCAGAGCCCCATAGAGAATGAATGGAGCTGCAGTTGTTCCCTGACTTTCCGTTCCTTCCCGATCAGACGATGGTTCGCAGTGGTCAGACCCCACGATCAGTAAGTGATCACTGAGCCTGTGGATAAGTGATAACTAAAGTTGACAAATCCCCAGGCCCGGATGGGATACACCCGCGAGTACTGCAGGAATTAAGTAATGTCATAGATAGACCATTATTTTTAATCTTTAAAGATTCCATAATAACAGGGTCTGTACCACAGGACTGGCGTATAGCAAATGTGGTGCCAATATTCAAAAAGGGGACAGAAACCGAACTTGGAAATTATAGGCCGGTAAGCTTAACCTCTACTGTGGGAAAAATCCTGGAGGGTTTCCTAAGAGATTCTATAATAGAGTATCTGAAGAAGAATAGCCTCATGACCCAATATCAACATGGGTTTACAAGGGACCGTTCCTGTCAGACTAATCTGATCAGTTTTTATGAGGAGGCAAGTTCTGGACTGGACCAAGGAAATGCAGTGGCTGTTGTGTATATGGACTTTTCAAAAGCTTTTGATACGGTTCCACACAAAAGGTTGATACATAAAATGAGAACAATGGGGATAGGGGAAAATATATGTATGTGGGTTAAGAATTGGTTCAGTGATAGGAAACAAAGGGTGGTTATTAATGGAAAACACTCAGACTAGGTCTCATTTAACAGTGGGGTACCACAGGGGTCAGTATTGGGCCCCCTTCTTTTTAACATATTTATTAATGACCTTGTAGGGGGCATACAGAGTACTATTTCAATATTTGCAGATGACACTAAACTCTGCAGGGTAATCAATACAGAGGAGGACAATTTTATATTACAGGAGGATCTATGTAAACTAGAAGCTTGGGCTGATAAATGGCAAATGAGCTTTAATGGGGATAAATGTAAGGTAATGCACTTGGGCAGAGGAAATAAAATGTATAATTATATGCTTAATTGTAAAACACTGGATAAATCTGTCACTGAAAAAGACCTGGGTGTATTGGTGGACGACAAGCTCATGTTTAGTGGCCAGTGTCAGGCAGCTGCTGCAAAGGCAAATAAAATAATGGGATGCGTTAAAAGAGGCATAGATGCTCATGAGGAGAAGATAATTTTACCTCTATACAAGTCATTAGTGCGACCACACTTAGAATACTGTGTACAGTTCTGGTCTCCGGTGTATAAGAAAGACATAGCTGAACTAGAGCGGGTGCAGAGAAGAGCGACCAAGGTTATTAGAGGACTGGGGGGTCTGCAATACCAAGACAGGTTATTACACTTGGGGTTATTTACTGTGGAAAAACGAAGGCTTAGGGGTGATCTTATTACTATGTACAAGTATATGAGGGGACAGTACAAAGACCTTTCTACTGATCTTTTTACTCTGAGGCCAGAGATGGGGACAAGGGGGCATCTTCTACGTCTGGAGGAAAGAAGGTTTAATCATAATCACAGACAGGGATTCTTTACTGTAAGAGCAGTGAGACTATGGAGCTCTCTGCCTCATGATGTTGTAATGAGTGATTCACTAATAAAATTTAAGAAGGGCATGGATTCCTTTCTTGAAAAGTATAATATTACAGGTTGCAAAAACTAGATTCCATGATAGGGCGTTGATCCAGGGAACTAGTCTGATTGTCGTATGGAGTCGGGAAGGAATTTTTTTCCCCAATGTGGAGCTTAGTGTTTGCCACAGGGTTTTTTTTTGCCTTCCTCTGGATCAACATGTTAGGCTATGGGTTGAACTAGATGGACTTAGTCTTCCTTCAACCTTAAAAACTATGTTACTATGTATGTAACTTGTTATCTTCAGACATCCCCTCTAAGCAATGGCGCACGCCAGCAGTGAAGGCGGGAGGAGACGCTGGGTACAGGGAAGACTTTACCTCTGGGGGCCACATATAGGGCATGTGAGGGGTGGACACTTCCCGTATTCACCATTACTGAGCCCCCGCTCTGTACCGCTCTTATCTGAGTGCAGGAGACACAGCAGTCACTAATCAGCCACTCTCCGGCACTTGCAGCTGTCCGAGCTCTGCTGTGCCTGTTAGGGGTGAAGTTCGGGTCCTAGGAGGCAGCGACTATGCAGCCTGCAAAGCAGATGACAGCCCGGGTACCACGTCTCCGGATAAATCTCCACCTTGTGAGCTGCTTCTTGTGCAGCAGCCCCATGCAAGTCGCTCCGCTCTCCTCAGCCAGCTCCTGCTGAAGACTGAGCTCCTCTGCCCAATCTAGGAGCCCAATAGCCCTGATCACACCAGTGGTAGCCCAGTGCTGCTGGGGGGGGCAGGGCTAGATCCGATTTACAGATAGCAAACTAATCAGCCCTAGATATTTCTAATAGCTGCAGAGCAGGCGACATAACTCTGACCGGTGTCCTCATAGACCTCTCCTCAGCCGGGACTAATAAGAGCAGTAAGATGGCCGTCATGGGGTCCATTGTTAGATCTCGGCTGCCATAGAAACTCATCGGCACCATGATCGCGCCTCCCTCTCCGGTCTTAAGTGCCTAAATGCTGTGAAAGCCACTGACTGTGTCATATAAGGGGTTAAGCTGCCAGGATCAGGGTTGGCTCCACTGCTGGCGCCTGAGGCAGGAGCGGGACTGTGTTATACCGCCACACGACTGCCGCAGATCTTGTAACAGTCCTGACTGCACCTGCCTGATGATAATGTGTCCTATAACGCGGGTCCTGGTACCAGACTGCCCTTTACATATTAATCACTAGCAGGGAACCAGTTACTTACAGGTTCTAGTTTCTGATGTGTTTCCAGGACCTGTAGTTATCAACATTTTACCCTTAAGGCCCAGTTATAATATTACTGCAACACTCTCACTACATATGAGGGTCCTGTACCTGTATACCTGCCCTGTGTGCGGCGCAAAAGTATATAACAAAATGTGTGTACACAAATACCTATCTCCTGAATGGTATTACTGCTAGATCTCCTGTACATAGAAATATGAGGTTCTTAGCGCACACTTTGAGCAAATTGTGCGAGCCCATCTGCACCGTCAAGGCAACCTCTTCAGATGGGTCCCTACACTAACACTACACTAACTTACTAACTGGGACCACCATTTTTAATGTTTATTATTACTGTACTAATGCAATCAATTGTACCTGTTATAATTCATTTTTTAATTAGTTTTATAATTTTTTATTACTCTTGTGTTTATGATAATGGTATTACTAAAATCCCTATACTTAGTGTTGATCCAGAAGAAGGCAAAAACCCCAGGACACCTTCAGCCAATTTGTGTCACAGGGGAAAAATTCCTTCTTGACCCCGAGAAAAGGCGATCAGTCCTAGGACCCTGGATCAAATCTAATAATGTTATTACTAGTTATTAATAATTCTTATTAATATTACACAACTAATTGTACTGCTACTGCAGTTATTAGTATTTTAATTTAGGTTTTTGTACTTTTTATAGATTATATATTATTTATGTCCTGCTATCTTATTACTTTGCTATTCTAACTTTTCTATAACTACTTAAAATAATCAAAACAACACTATAATTATTTTTATATTCTTACTATTATTAACATCCTGCTATCTTATTACAGTATTATTCTACTTTCCTATCACTACTAATACAACCCTATACCTAGAGTGTTGATCCAGAAGAAGGCAAAAACCCCAGGACACCTTCAGCCAATTTGTGTCACTGAGGAAAAATTCCTTCTTGACCCCGAGAAAAGGCGATCAGTCCTAGGACCCTGGATCAAACCTAATAATGTTATTATTAGTTGTATAATTAATATATTACTTATTGTACTACTGGAGTTATTTTAATTTATGTTTTTATTTTTATAAATATAGCTATTTAATATTCTTCTTATTATTAATAACCTGCTATATTTTTACATTATTATTATTCTTTCCTATCACTACTAATACTACCCTATAACTACAGTATTGATCCAGAAGAAGGCAAAAACCCCTGGACACCTTCAGCCAATTTGTGTCACAGGGGAAAAATTCCTTCTTGACCCCGAGAAAAGGCGATCAGTCCTTGGACCCTGGATCACACTGCTATTCTACCTACTACTATTACTACTGTTATTTTATTACTATTTTATTTATTTCTTACTATTATCACTAGTATTATTACTCTTATTACACTAATACTGATACACTACCACTATATTACACTATCCTGCTGTTATTTGGTGGTCTGATACTTACCAGCCGGTATTGCCGTATGTGATGTTATCGGCAGAGAGGTTCCAGCAGGATGGTCCACATGATGTTCCTCTTTCCTCTCAAATACCGGTTGATGTACTGGCGGAAGTTGGTCTGGTTCTCCTTCTTCCTTCTTGTTGTTGGGATCGGTTGTCTTCTTTTCTGGCCTTTGGCCGTCACTTCCCCCCTAGGGATCTTGATGTGGAGTTTCATCTTCTTTGCTTTCTCTTCTTTCTCTTCTTTCTCTTCTTCCTCTTCTTCCTCTTCATCCAGGTAGGCGCACAGTTCTTTTAGTGTCTTCTGTCTTAAATCCATGATGTCCAGCTTTATCTTCTTTGCTGCTTTCTCCTCTTCTTCCTTCTCTTCTTCCTCGTCTTCCTCTTCATCCAGGTACTTGCGCCGTTCTTTTAGTTCCTTGCGCCTTTCTTCCCTCTTCCTTTTCTCCCTGGCTTTATACTCTTCGATGCATCTTCTTTGGGCAATGGGGTTGGTCGGCATAAGGCGCTGGAAGAGAAGAGATGAAGTTAGGAGGCTACAAGGAAGATCCGAATACACAGCTACCTTATAGAAGAGGCCGTAGCGTTGCCCTGAGTCGTCTCACTGACCTCCTTCTTGTAGAGGGGAGAAGGGAGAAACTTCACACAATATGCCAGTCTCCTCAGCTGTTCCTCAGGACTGATGTAATCTGCAGAAAACACAACCAGATATTAGGAGCAATCCTCACCGTACAAAGAGGACGTATGTATGTTAAGACTGTCAGAAGGAGCTCACTGATGGATTCTCAGTTAACTAGTTCTGCAGCCAGCAATAGACAGTACAGCACAGAGGGTACAGGAGGCAAACTGTGCACAATTTTCAATAAAACTCAGAAAAATATTTACCACCAAGTATATGCATTAAAGGAAAGAAAATGTCCCCACAGATGAGTCTGTTTAATGAAAGCCCCAGAAAGCCATGTAACAAGAGTATAGAGAACGGTGAGTGAGTGATGGATACTACCGGGTCCAACGCTGGCAGAATACTCCATCCCCATGGTGTCCGCTGATATCTTCTCTTGTAGAAATGTATCCAAAATCTATAAAACCTCAGGAGGCGTCAGCAGAGGGTTTGATGATTGGCTGATATTTCTTTGGTCTTAGAAACATTGGCTATAAATAATTCGGGGGCTCTGCTGGGGAAAGGGCAAATTGGGAAATGTGTAGGATATTTACTGTTCTGTATCTGAGCTTCATTAAAGGGGAATTATCAGATGGAACAAGTCATCCCCTTATCCCTGGGCTCGGTGATGACTGATAGATCAGTGGGGTCCGACCGCGGGAAACTCCAGCAATCACCAAAAAAGGGCAGTGACCCCCATTAGAAGTGATCGCTGGATCCTTCCAGATGGGAGATGTGATGAGTGTGGCGCCCCCCGCTGGTGTCTCAGCGTATCATGTGTTGGGGAATAATGACTTCTCCTCTGGTAAATGGGCTGATTCCTGTCAGTTGTGGTCGCTGAGTGCGTGTGATGGGATGTGGCTCCGTCCATTAGATTATATCACGTCTTATACCTAGAATCTCTCGCTGATCGCAGGTCTCTGTCTTCAAATTCAAACCGAGCAATCCTATTGGCTGAGTATGACTGTCGTTACCATGGTGACAGAATTTTAAAGGGACAGAACATTAATAATGTATAATAGTGTATTTTATTACATATTTCACATAATAGTGGCTGATATATGGACCTGTACAGATAATACACTTCTATAACTCCTCATATTTTTCATACAGCAATTTGGTGGTGCTGCAGAGATATTTTGGGCGTAATATAACTTGTGCTGGCAATTGATCATCTATAAAGTAGTCTGGTAATGTATGTAATGGTCCTAAGATTGTGGTTTTATGTTCAATACAAATCTAAATATTAATCAGACGTCACTCCCTGCTATTTGAAGGGTTTTTGTCCCTTTCCCTATGTCAGAGTAGTATCACATATAGCTCGGATACGCTGCAGCCTTCAGAACAATGAGGTCCGTTGTGGCTTTCCCCTGCACATTCGGCCATTATATAAGTGACGGCAGCTGCGTTGTGTCCCTGCACGGCTGATAGCGTCGCTGTGCAGGGATTCAGTATGGTGGAGCTGGGGCTCTTTTCTTTTATGGGTCGATACAAGTCTTGTTCAGACATATAAATATGCCTTGATTACATTGTAGAAAAGAAGGGTGACATTACAGGAGTTCCATACATTCTCAGTGTAAGATCAGTGGGGTCGGACCCCCGGCACCAGGGAGTATACAGAAGGAGCTTGTGAATGTCTTACTTTAGTGGTCTTGTAAGCTCCTCATCCCACACTTTTCCTGTATAGGACATATAGCTTTTCTGTATACATAACTCTTATGTAAAAACAACATCCTCCATGCACATTTCTGTAGGTTGCCTGATGGTTCAGGTGTAGTTACATCATTTTTTTCTACTGCCCGACCTAACAGCGTTAGCTTGCTCTTTTAGCAATCCAATTGTATTGTTTCACATTTGGGGCGATTGTGTCAGCGGCAGGTTTCATTGTGGGGTTATATAATGGGCACTATTTTTATAGGCTTATTTGGATATTAATGCCTTTGTGAATAGATACTTTGCTGCTACCTTGCTCTTTATTATATTGTGGTGGGCAGTCTGTAGTCATATATTGAGATTTTCTGTGACTAGTTGGGCATATATATGTAAGGATTAACCATATCAGTACCTTGCAATGGTTTTGTTATTCATTGGGGCAATTGTTGCTTTTTAGTTGTTTTTTTTAACATGTCTTGTATGTTTAGTCTTTAATAAAATTCTATATTTTTGCTATTCCTTGGTGATCCCTGTCATTGCATCCTTTCTTTCTCCTTGTTTCTTTGCATCTCTATTATGTAGCTGCAGGGTTAGGGATGGCCGGTTCCTTGCAGGAATAGTTATCAGGACGGGTGCGGTTTCTGCTGTAATAACTCATTCATGTGACCCATCAGTCATCACCCGATCAGCCGGGCAATGCTCAGCACAGGCCGCCGTCATCCCACTTCTCTACATCTATTATATAGTTGACGCGCCCCTGGGCCTGTGTCGCGCTGCGTTGCGCACGCGGGAGCTTACCCGGAGCCGGATCGCTTGAGGGTTGTAGTCTCGTGGCGGGGACCCGGTCCGTGCCCAGGGAGTCAAACTGAGCGGCGATGTATCAGCGGTAGATGTGTACGACTACGCCACCCGTTGAATGCAGCTATGGAGCTGCCGCTGCAGGACAGTCCGCTGAGGCCGGTGGATGGATGGTGCAGCGTAGATGGTATAACCCCCAACGGGAGGGGTATGGCCTCAGGGCAGCAGATGTGGATGATGGGGGTAGCAGGAACCACTCAGAGACGGTGCGGTGTAATTCAGGGTCTTTACTGGTAACAACGATAGACCCTCCCGGAGTACTTGCTAGCGAACGGGGCCTGGTCAGTCCTTGAGCAGATGGGATCTCCCCTGGCCAGGCGGAGTTGTAGGCCTCCCAAACTGACTGTACTCTTCTGGCTACCTTGCTAGAAGCGGATATAAGTAGCCCACGTCCCTGAGTGTACCGTGTGGTGCTCACCCGTATGGCCGGTGACTCGGGGCCTTCTAATGGCTTCCGCTCCACGATGGCGGTGCTGGTCCCACGCGTGTGACCGTGCCTTCGGGTTTCTGGGCCTGAGGACCTGAAATCCCCTGCCGGTCGGCTTCTGCTGCTGGGTCAGAGTTAGTCCCCACAGCCTCGGACGCCGGGTCCGGTAAGAAATCTTCTCAGTCAGGGTGAGCTCTGCAGCTGCCAGCCCCTGGCTTGTAGTAGTATTGCTCCCACTGAGCTTCTGCTGTTTCTTCCTATGCTGCTTCTCTGTCTCTACTCTCCTTGACTGACTAACCCTGCTTCAGCCCCGGGTTTACATAGGGGAAGTTCTTCCCCTCCCAAGACTGGGCAGGAGGTGTGGCATGCACAGGATCCCTGACCAAAGGACCTCCCACCTGCTCTCAGACATAACATTACATTACTGTGGAAACCAGACCCCTGGGGTGCCACATTCCCCCCTAGTAAAATTTAGTACTCCGGGACTAAACATATTTTAGAAAAACATAACAAGATATAAACAATAATAATACAATAAGAAAACACATAAAGATGGTTACGGCGTGTCCGCAACCGGGTGCAGTTTTGAAGAAAAGCAAGGTGTCCATTTCACCAAAACAGGGAGACGTAACCAGGTAGGGGTCTGTCCTACCCCGAGTCCTTAACAGTCTCTAGTCCATCCTGGGTTACGCTCCAACTATGTACAAGGATTCCCGGTAATCCACCAAGGATTCCTAAAAGTAACTGGAAACACAAAATTATACACAAGCAACAATACACAGGTAAACATAAGTAAAACAATTTATACACTTCAAATCCTCCAGCGTGCGGGTAACTGGCCTCTAGTGGCCCTAGTGGACCTACGGAGCTGACTGTCTGGCCCTGAACTACAGGGTGTAGGAGCTGTCAAGGGTAAACTGGGCAGCTGTCTACCGGCTCTTTGTCTCACTAGGGGTACGGCAGGCTCACTATAAGCAGAGGGTTGATCCTCCTGTTCTGCTTGTGTGGAGTCTTCTGCCTCCTGGACCGGCTGTTCTTCCAGCTCTACCTGTTGCTCCGTAGGTGCTTGGGATGCTGGTTGGAGGAAGGTGAGTACGGTTACCACAACTGCACCATTGACTTGAGTCCAAGACCGAGGGAAGTCCCCGAGCACAGTACTAACCATATCTTCCCTTTCCTCTACGGGTCGATGGTCTTCTTGTTCCTCTTCAGGGTTCCTCAGTTGTTCGGGACACTTCTTCAGGTGGTCCCGGGATACAATGGCTGTGGTTTCCCCTCCGTCTTTACTGATGGTACAAACCTTCGGGTTCTCGTGGCTTGAGGGCAGTACGGTGTACGGGTCCTTCTCCCACTGGTCGTCCAACTTGTGGAGCCGTCTCTTCCTCTTCAAGACCTGCTCTCCGGGTACCAGGGGAACAGCGGGAGCATACTGGTTGTAAGTTTTCTCTTGTCTTTCCCTAGCCTGACAGAGACTTCGCTCCACGCTCTCCTGTACTCTCCGGTACTGCTGCTGCCTCTCTGTGTCCCAGTCTGTTTCTGGTGAAGTGTCCTCGGGTGTCAGGACTCCCATTTCCAGGTCAACAGGTAACTTACCAGGTCTTGCCCTCATTAGGTAAGCCGGGGTACAGTTGGTGGAACCTACCGGGATGTGGTTGTATAGGTCCACCAGATCGGGCAACTTCTCAGGCCACAGACTGCGTTCTTCCAGGGGCAACGTTTTTAGAAGATCCATTACCACCTGGTTCATTTTCTCACAAAGTCCATTAGTTTGCGGATGGTAGGGTGTCGTCCTTATCTTCCGGCAGCCATACAGATTGCAGAATTCCTGGAAGACCTCCGCTTCAAAGGCAGGTCCCTGGTCCGTCAGCACTCGGTCCGGGTACCCGTGTGGACGGCAAAAGTGCTGCTGGAAGGCTCTAGCTGCTGTTTGAGCCGTTAAGTCCTTGACGGGGACGACAACCAGAAACCGGGAGTAATGATCCACGATGGTTAACGCGTAGACGTAGCCACTTCTGCTTGGGGTCAGTTTTACATGATCCAAGGCTACCAGTTCCAACGGTTGCCGGGTGACGATGGACTGCAGGGGAGTCTTCTGGCTGGCGCGGTCCTTCCTTCTCAGGTTGCACGGGCCACAGTCTCTGCACCACTTCTCAATGGTTCCCCTCATGCCTACCCAGTGGAATCGCTCGCGCAGCAGGAACTCCAGCTTCTTCCACCCGAAGTGTCCAGCTCCGTCGTGGTATGCCTTCATCACCATGGCTGCGTCTCTTCGTGGCACTACTACTTGCCAGAGTAGTTCATGCGTCCGGGAGTTAACCATTCTGCGGCACAACTTCCCCTTGTAAAGGAACAGTCGACTCTTCTCTGCCCATAGTTGTTTGGCTTCCTCCGGAGCGTCTGGTTCAAGGCAAGCCTCCGGGCGAGTCAGCATCTCCTTCACCAGTCGGACGGCAGGGTCGCTGTCTTGCGTTTCCGCCCAGTTGTAGTGAGGTAAGGGGTTCAACGTAACAGCCTGCTTACTCCTTACCCGGTGGGAATACTGGATAGTCCCATGACGGTGGAACGCAGGGAGTTCAACTTCTTCCAGTCCCTCCGGATCTTCTCCTTCGTCCGGCAGGTTGGGCATCCTGGACAGGGCATCCGCGTTGGTATTGGAGCGTCCGGCCCGGTATTTGATTGTGAACTCGTAGTTGGACAGACGGGCCATCCACCTCTGCTCCAGGGCACCGAGTCTTGCCGTGTCCAGGTGTGTCAACGGGTTGTTATCCGTGTACACGGTGAACCGGGAAGAAGCGAGGTAATGCTTAAAGCGCTCGGTGACTGCCCATACTACGGCCAGGAACTCTAGCTTAAATGAGCTGTAATTCTCGGGGTTCCTTTCGGTGGGTCGCAGTTTTCGGCTGGCGTAGGCGATTACTCGTTCCTTCCCCTGCTGGATCTGGGACAGTACGGCTCCTAGCCCGATGTTACTGGCGTCGGTGTAGAGGATAAAGGGCTGGCTATAATCCGGGTACGCCAGGATTTCGTCCCCCGTGAGGGCCATCTTCAGCTGGCGGAAGGACTCTTCTTCCAGCTCCTCCCATTTGAAGGGCGGCTTCTGGTTCTTGGCCTTCCGGGACTGGCCTATCAGGAGGTCCTGCATAGGTGCTGCCTTTTTGGTGAAACCGGGAATAAACCTTCGGTAGTAGCCTACCAACCCGAGGAACTGCCGCACTTCTTTTACGCTGGAGGGGCTTGGCCATTCCTTAATTGCGGTGATCTTATCAGGGTCGGGAGCCACTCCGTCAGCGCTCACCACGTGTCCCAGGTACTGCACCTTTGGTTTCAGGAGGTGACACTTGGAGGGTTTCACCTTTAGGCCGTAACTCGCCAGAGCCTCAAACACTTCCGCCAGGTGTTTCAGGTGGTCCTCATACGTCTTGGAATATACGATGACATCGTCCAGGTACAACAGGACCGTCTCGAAGTTTCTGTGGCCCAGACAACACTCCATTAGTCGTTGGAAGGCTCCTGGTGCGTTGCAGAGTCCGAACGGCATGCAGGTGAACTCGCTAAGTCCCATCGGGGTGGTGAATGCGGTCTTCTCCCGGTCCGCCTCTGCTACAGGAACCTGCCAGTACCCGCTAGTGAGATCCAAGGTAGAGTAGAAGTTAGCAGATCTTAAAGCAGCCAATGACTCCTCTATCCTTGGCAAGGGGTACGCATCCTTGTGTGTGATACGGTTGATTTTCCGGTAATCTACACACATCCTCATGGTGTTGTCTTTTTTTCTGACTAAGACTAGTGGAGCTGCCCAGGGGCTACAGCTATCCCTGATCACCCCAGCCTCCTTCATGTCTCTAAGCATCCCCTTGGCGTGTTGGTAGTGGGCAGGGGGTACGGGTCGATACCTCTCTTTTATAGGAGGATGGTCTCCCGTGGGGATGTGGTGTTCTACCCCCTTGACTCGCCCGAAGTCTAACGGGTGTTTACTGAACACTCTCTCGTACTCTTGAACCACCCGATAGACTCCTTGTTTCTGGTGTGCGGGAGTGGAGTCAGTACCCAGATGTAGTTGCTGACACCAGTCCTCCATGTTTTTCTTAGAGCCGTTACCTTCCTCCGGGTGAGATGGAGGCAAGGGTTCCACAGATTGTATAGAATTTTGGTTAATGGTATATAATTTGGCTAGCGTGGCATACCGGGGCAGGTACACTTCCCTCTCCCCGATATTTATTATGCGAACGGGCACCCTCCCATGGCGTACATCAACCACCCCCCGTGCTGTCAAAATGGTGGGCCTACTGTCCGAGTAAACTGGTTCTACCATTGCCTGGTAATCTCTACCTCTCAGACCAATAGCTGCCCGGCACCAAATCATCATTTCACTTTTTGGGGGCATGGCAATAGGAAAAGGGTCACACATTCTTACGCTACCAATCTCACCGCCGGAGAGTTCCACCTGTTGCCGTCGCATCAGTGCCCGGATCTCTTTCTGGAGCACCCGCTGCTCGCCGGAGCTGGCGTTCTTGGCAACCTGCTGTAAAAGGAAAATCACCTCTGCAAGACAATTTTCAATTACATTAGTTCCTAGAGTTATTTTTGGGTGACTCTCATGTTTGTCAATATCTACAATGATCAGTCCCTGTGCTGCCAGTTCGACTCTACCGATTTTGATGGTCACCTCTTTAAATCCGATCTGTGGCACGGGCTGGCCATTGCTGGCGATGATACTCAAGTCGTCGTCAGGGTAGCGGGTAATATCCGAGTCATTCCAGTACTGCTTAAAGAGCACGTACGGGATGGTGGTGACCTGTGACCCGGTGTCCAGTAGGGCACTCATGGGAATGCCATCCAGTACCACAGGCAAGACTGGACGTCCTCCCACATATCTGTCGCGCCAGTTCGATGGGCCTGGTGATCTTTTTCCTGGGGGTTGGCCCTCTACCCCAGGTTGTGCCCGTTTAAAGAACAGTACCTTGCCATATGTCCGGGTTGATTGCAGCGGCGGCAGATGGGTCGTCCGTCCTCGCTGTATCGGTCACTGGGTCTTCCTCTGGCCGGTGGGGTCCTCCTTGGTCGACGCCACGGGATGTCCTCCGGTCCGGATGCCAGCTGGATCTTCCCTGGGGTGGAAGCCTGTAAAGACTGCACAGTTCGGGTTAGCGCAGCAACGCTCTTAGCTAGCTCTTGGACCTGATGGTGTAGGTCTGGAGCCGGGTCATTGTCCAAAGCCTGCGCATCAGCTCCCACAGGCCCTGCCGACAAGGGCGCCGCCTCCTGGTGGTAAGTGATAGCAGGGCGCTTGTGGGTCACAACGCCACCCGGTGCCCGTTCTCGGAGCACCCGGATGGCTCTGTCCTTGAACTGTGCAAAGCCCAGATGGGGATCCTGTAAGGCCATTGCCCGCAACTGGGTTCGGTGGGTATTACAATACAGTCCCTCTATAAACTGTTCGGTCAACAGCCTGTCCTCGTTTCCCACTCCATCAGGGTCGGTCTGCTTAATGGCCCTCAGGGCTTCTTGTAGGTTTAGTGCATAGTCCCTTATACTCTCATGCGCTCGCTGCTTGCACCCGTAGAATCTAAGCTTAATCTCGGCTGAGGTGCGGGTATCAAAGGTGTCCTTCAGCCGGGTTAGTATCCCTGCGACAGTCTTCCTCCCAGGTGGCCAGGATTTTACTTCCCTTTTGGCTGCCCCGGTTAGTTGGGCCACCAGGATGCTCACTTTTTGCTCTTCTGTGAGGGGGTACACCTGGAAGAGGCTATCCAGCTTTTCTCTAAAGTCATGCAGGGTATGTGACTCCCCTGAGTACTGGGGTAGCCAAGCTGCTCCCGGGATATAGGGCATGGTGAAGGGCATAACTGCAGCAGCGGTAGCGCTGGCGGGGGTTGAGGCAGTGAAGCTCTCCTCCGTATCCGACATCTTCCTCCCCCCTAGTGGACCGTGGCCTACCTTGCGATGATCCTCTTCCGTAGGCCGCGGCTCCGCAGTGGATCGTCAGGGTTGAGGACCTTCCGTCGCGCTCCTGTGACGTCGGCGTCTGCTGGGCTCCTTCCAGGACCTTACGCAACGTCCGGACGTGAGGCGGGGCTTCAGTTCTCGCGCGCTTTCGGAGTCCACGCCCCTCTTCTTCCCGCGCGGCGTCCTCAAGATGGCGTCCAATGGCGGGAAAACTCCACGGATGGCGGGAAGAAGGCAGAAGATGGCGCCGGATGGCGGGAAACTTCACCGATGGCGGGAAGAAGGCTGAAGATGGCGCCGGATGGCGGGAATCTTCACCACAGGTAAGTTTGAAAAGTCTCTTTTTCAGGCACGCAGTACCCGGTGGTTGCGGGCACGAAATCCTGCCGACTACGCCAAAGTTGATGCGCCCCTGGGCCTGTGTCGCGCTGCGTTGCGCACGCGGGAGCTTACCCGGAGCCGGATCGCTTGAGGGTTGTAGTCTCGTGGCGGGGACCCGGTCCGTGCCCAGGGAGTCAAACTGAGCGGCGATGTATCAGCGGTAGATGTGTACGACTACGCCACCCGTTGAATGCAGCTATGGAGCTGCCGCTGCAGGACAGTCCGCTGAGGCCGGTGGATGGATGGTGCAGCGTAGATGGTATAACCCCCAACGGGAGGGGTATGGCCTCAGGGCAGCAGATGTGGATGATGGGGGTAGCAGGAACCACTCAGAGACGGTGCGGTGTAATTCAGGGTCTTTACTGGTAACAACGATAGACCCTCCCGGAGTACTTGCTAGCGAACGGGGCCTGGTCAGTCCTTGAGCAGATGGGATCTCCCCTGGCCAGGCGGAGTTGTAGGCCTCCCAAACTGACTGTACTCTTCTGGCTACCTTGCTAGAAGCGGATATAAGTAGCCCACGTCCCTGAGTGTACCGTGTGGTGCTCACCCGTATGGCCGGTGACTCGGGGCCTTCTAATGGCTTCCGCTCCACGATGGCGGTGCTGGTCCCACGCGTGTGACCGTGCCTTCGGGTTTCTGGGCCTGAGGACCTGAAATCCCCTGCCGGTCGGCTTCTGCTGCTGGGTCAGAGTTAGTCCCCACAGCCTCGGACGCCGGGTCCGGTAAGAAATCTTCTCAGTCAGGGCGAGCTCTGCAGCTGCCAGCCCCTGGCTTGTAGTAGTATTGCTCCCACTGAGCTTCTGCTGTTTCTTCCTATGCTGCTTCTCTGTCTCTACTCTCCTTGACTGACTAACCCTGCTTCAGCCCCGGGTTTACATAGGGGAAGTTCTTCCCCTCCCAAGACTGGGCAGGAGGTGTGGCATGCACAGGATCCCTGACCAAAGGACCTCCCACCTGCTCTCAGACATAACATTACATTACTGTGGAAACCAGACCCCTGGGGTGCCACATTGACACTCCACAACTGCTCCTTCTCTTCAGAATTCAGAAAGATTTATTTTTTTATTTTTTTATTTCCGCAGCCATGCAGTGACGCTAGGTAGGTGCAGAGCTAAAGGGAAACCCACCTCAGAAGAAAATTCTAGGGTCCTGATCACTAGAGATGAGAGCTTAAAGGGAATCTGTCACTAGGTTTTTGCCATATATTCCGAGAGCAGCATGATGTAGAGACAGAGACCCTGATTCCAGCGATGTGTCACTTTCTGGGCTGCTTGCTGGTGTTTTGATAAAATCTTTGTTTTATCAGTAGGAGGTTGTGACTAGAAGACTAGTAAACCTGCAACCAGGTATCCCTCATTTTTCAGGAGTGGTCCAAATTAAATAAAAAAGCGGTCTATAGGGCGCTAAAAGAATGAACACTAGAAGTGAAAAAAATTTTAGGACTAAAAAATAAATTTAATGAGCCCTTTCCACAAAGCGTTTCGATAGTGAACTATCTTCCTCAGGTGGTACATGGCGCGCTTTTTCTCCCTTTCTCTTTTCTCATTTTTCACAAGGTCTGTATAGCAGCCTTCTGCCTATGCACAGTGTACACAGAAAGCTGCCAATCAGTGGTGCAGCCGGTTATATGGAGCTCAGCATTCAGAGCACTGCTAGATCTGCAGTAGATAAAACTAAAATTTATCAAAACTGCAGCGAAATAAGGGACACATTTCTGGAATCAGGTTTCTGCCCTTACATCATGCAGATGGGATAGCAAAACCTGGTGGCAGATTCCATTTTAGAGCCATCGGATATTACCTTGTGACCTCTCAAAGGGGAACTTGATGTCTAGGATGGTTATTATTTCCAAACCATTACAAAATGTCATGTGTCTCTTGATGCGGGATAACTTGTATGTAATGTGTTGTATGTTAGGTCTATGAACAGTACAAGTCCTTCAGTATAGGGTTACCTGAGAAGCGTAGCCAGCATGAAGCAGGACTTGTATTATGTTTTGTCAGGGATGATTAATGTCTGAGTGCTTTATGCTGCGTTCTGCAGTCATCTCTCTGCCATCCTCCGTACACCCATCGCCGTCCTGTTCTCACACTTCTTTATTTGGCTTTTTTCTTGTGGTCGTAATATGGAGCATGTTGTATCCATAAAGCGGTCAGATTTGCCGGACCTCATGCTGTTCTGCCGAATCAGACCTAGATCATTATTGGGGGCTGGGGCACCTCCAATTCAAGATGGTAGACAAATCATGTCTTGTGAGACTGCACGCTCCAGCACCCACAATACTGGAGCATCGGTTAGGTTTACACATATCCACCTGTTGTGTTTTCTTTTGGGACACAGCAGTTTGTAGAATTGTCATCATTAATGTTTTCTTTTTTTTATCTTTCCAGTATTACTGAAATTCAGAAAGATGTGGAGTACAGACTGCCAATCACCTTTAAGAACTTCACCATCAGCATCAATATGTAAGTGACACGGGGTGCTATTGTCTTAGTTGAGAGATTACGTTGCATTTCTTGGGGTTATTAAATGTGAACCTAATGGGAATTAAAGGGATTGTCCTCTACTTTGATATTGATAACATCAGCATTGGGTATCAATATCAAATCGATGGGGTTTTGACAGCCCCCCAGAGAGGGAGCCGCATGCTCCTATTCACTTGTGAAGATGGCCCCCACTCATAGGCGGATTATAATGAGGGCAATCCGGGCGACCGCCCAGGGCCCCGAGCCTGCAGAGGGCCCGCGGCTCCGGGGCGGGGTGTCTAATGCCGGATTGCCCTCATTATATGTGCGGGCCGCCGCGGCACATACCGGTAGCAGTGGCGGGAGGGGGGGCCCGGGAGGAGGGGCCCCGTACCGCTCCCCCAGCAGCAGCCGCCGCTACTTCTTCATCGGCCGGGCCAGCACTGCAGCAGTTAACTTCCCTGTGCTGGCCCGGCCGCGTCACTGCTAGGAGACACGGCCCTGTGCGCGGCCGTGTTTCCTAGCTGTGACGTCACGCAGTGCGCGCCCGACCTGCACTGCTACTTACCACGGGAGAGGAGCAGGAGCCGGGAGGACTGGAGCCGAGCCGGGGGATGGTGAGTGAGTGTGTGTGTGTGTGTGTGTGTGTGTGTATGTATGTATGTGTGTGTGTGTGTGTGTGTATGTGTGTGTGTGTGTGTGTGTGTGTGTGTATGTGTGTGTGTGTGTATGTGTGTGTGTGTGGGCAGATGTCATTGTGTGATGTCTGTTTGTGTGTGTATGTCTGTGTGTGTGTGTGTAGGCAGATGTCATTGTGTGATGTCTGTTTGTGTGATGTCTGTGTGTGTGTGTGTGGGGGGGGCAGATGTCATTGTGTGATGTCTGTTTGTGTGTGGGGGGGGTAGATGTCATTGTGTGATGTCTGTTTGTGTGTGTGTGTGTGGGCAGATGTCATTGTGTGATGTCTGTTTGTGTGATGTCTTTGTGTGTGTGTGTGGGCAGATGTCATTGTGTGATGTCTGTTTGTGTGTGTGTGTGTGTGTGTGTGTGTGGTCAGATGTCATTGTGTGATGTCTGTTTGTGTGTGTGGGGGCAGATGTCATTGTGTGATGTCTGTGTGTGTGTGTGTGTGGGGGGGGCAGATGTCATTGTGTGATGTCTGTTTGTGTGTGTGTGTGGGCAGATGTCATTGTGTGATGTCTGTTTGTGTGTGTGTGTGTGTGTGTGTGTGTGGGCACATGTCATTGTGTGATGTCTGTTTGTGTGTGTGTGTGGGCAGATGTCATTGTGTGATGTCTGTTTGTGTGTGTGTGTGGGCAGATGTCATTGTGTGATGTCTGTTTGTGTGTGTGTGGGGGGGCAGATGTCATTGTGTGATGTCTGTGTGTGTGTGGGGGCAGATGTCATTGTGTGATGTCTGTTTGTGTGATGTGTGTGTGTGTGGGCAGATGTCATTGTGTGATGTCTGTTTGTATGTGTGTGTGTGGGGGGTAGATGTCATTGTGTGATGTCTGTTTGTGTGTGTGTGTGTGTGTGGGCAGATGTCATTGTGTGATGTCTGTGTGTGTGTGGGGGGGGCAGATGTCATTGTGTGATGTCTGTGTGTGTGTGGGGGCAGATGTCATTGTGTGATGTCTGTTTGTGTGTGTGTTTGTTTGTGTGTGTGTGTGTGTGTGTGTATGGGCAGATGTCATTGTATGATGTCTGTTTGTATGTGTGTGTGTGTGTGTGTGTGTGGGCAGATGTCATTGTGTGATGTCTGTTTGTGTGTGTGTGGGCAGATGTCATTGTGTGATGTCTGTTTGTGTGTGTGTGTTTGTGTGTGGGCAGATGTCATTGTGTGATGTCTGTTTGTGTGTGTGTGTGGGCAGATGTCATTGTGTGATGTCTGTTTGTGTGTGTGTGTGGGCAGATGTCATTGTGTGATGTGTGTGTGTGTGTGTGTGGGCAGATGTCATTGTGTGATGTCTGTTTGTATGTGTGTGTGTGTGTGTGTGTGTGTGTGGGCAGGTGTGTGTGTGTGTGATGTCTGTTTGTGTGTGTGTGTGTGTGGGCAGATGTCATTGTGTGATGTCTGTTTGTGTGTGTGTGTGGGCAGATGTCATTGTGTGATGTGTGTGTGTGTGTGTGTGTGGGCAGATGTCATTGTGTGATGTCTGTTTGTGTGTGTGTGTGGGGGTGGGGGGGCAGATGTCATTGTGTGATGTCTGTGTGTGTGTGGGGGCAGATGTCATTGTGTGATGTCTGTTTGTGTGATGTGTGTGTGTGTGGGCAGATGTCATTGTGTGATGTCTGTTTGTGTGTGTGTATGTCTGTGTGTGTGTGTGTGTGTGTGTGTGTGTGTGTGTGTGTGGCAGATGTCATTGTATGATGTCTGTTTGTATGTGTGTGTGTGTGTGTGTGTGTGTGGGCAGATGTCATTGTGTGATGTCTGTTTGTGTGTGTGTGGGCAGATGTCATTGTGTGATGTCTGTTTGTATGTGTGTGTGTCTGTGTGGGCAGATGTCATTGTGTGATGTCTGTTTGTGTGTGTGTGTGGGCAGATGTCATTGTGTGATGTCTGTGTGTGTGTGTGTGTGTGTGTGTGTGTGTGGGCAGATGTCATTGTGTGATGTCTGTTTGTGTGTGTGTGTGGGCAGATGTCATTGTGTGATGTCTGTTTGTGTGTGTGTGTGGGCAGATGTCATTGTGTGATTTCTGTTTGTGTGTGTGTGTGGGGGGGGGCAGATGTCATTGTGTGATGTCTGTGTGTGTGTGGGGGCAGATGTCATTGTGTGATGTCTGTTTGTGTGATGTGTGTGTGTGTGGGCAGATGTCATTGTGTGATGTCTGTTTGTGTGTGTGTATGTCTGTGTGTGTGTGTGTGTGTGTGTGTGTGTGTGTGTGTGTGTGTGTGTGTGTGGGCAGATGTCATTGTATGATGTCTGTTTGTATGTGTGTGTGTGTGTGTGTGTGTGTGGGCAGATGTCATTGTGTGATGTCTGTTTGTGTGTGTGTGGGCAGATGTCATTGTGTGATGTCTGTTTGTATGTGTGTGTGTGTGTGTGTGGGCAGATGTCATTGTGTGATGTCTGTTTGTGTGTGTGTGTGTGGGCAGATGTCATTGTGTGATGTCTGTTTGTGTGTGTGTGTGTAGGCAGATGTCATTGTGTGATGTCTGTTTGTGTGTGTGTGTGTGTGTAGGCAGATGTCATTGTGTGATGTCTGTTTGTGTGTGTGTATGTGTGTGTGTGTGTAGACAGATGTCATTGTGTGATGTCTGTTTGTGTGTGTGTGGGCAGATGTCATTGTGTGATGTCTGTTTGTATGTGTGTGTGGGCAGATATCATTGTGTCATGTCTGTTTATATGTATTTTTGTGTTTCAAATGTGTTTATGCGTGTATGTATATGTCTGTATATGTTTGTGTGTGTGACTGCGTGCGGCCTACTGCTGAGTATAGTTGGCGCCGTGCGGCCTCCTGCTGTATCTGGGGGGGCGCCGTGCGGCCCCCCGCTGTGTACAGATGGCTACATGCGGCCCCCCGCTGTGTATAGATGGCTACGTGCGGCCCCCCGCTATGTATAGATGGCGCCGTGCGGCCCCCCGCCGTGTATTGATGGCGCAGTGCGGCCCCCTGCTGTGTAGAGATGGCGCCGTGCGGCTCCCCGCTGTGTATAGATGGCACCGTGCGGCCTCCCGCTGAGTATAGATGGCGCTGTGCGGCCTCCTGCTGTCTCTAGGGGGGGTGCCGTGCGGCCTCCCGCTGTGTATAGATGGCTACGTGCGGCCTCCCGCTGAGTATAGATGGCGCTGTGCGGCCTCCTGCTGTCTCTGGGGGGGGGCGCCGCGAGGCCTCCCGCTGTGTATAGATGGCTACGTGCGGCCTCCCGCTGAGTATAGATGGCGCTGTGCGGCCTCCTGCAGTCTCTGGGGGGGGGCGCCGTGCGGCCTCCTGCTGTGTATAGATGGCTACATGCGGTCTCCCGCTGAGTATAGATGTCGCCGTGCGGCCTCCTGCTGTGTATAGATGGCTTCGTGCGGTCTCCCGCTGAGTATAGATGGAGCTGTGCGGCCTCCTGCTGTCTCTGGGGGGAGCGTCGTGCGGCATCTATACTCAGCAGGAGGCCGCACGTAGCCATCTATACACGTATACTCAGCAGGAGGCCGCACGTAGCCATCTATACGGCGCCATCTATACACAGCGGGAGGCCGCACGGCGCCATCTATGCACAGCGGGAGGCCGCACGGCGCCATCTATACACAGCGGGAGGCCGCACGGCGCCATCTATACACAGCGGGAGTCTCAGTGCTTTGCAAGAGCAGTCAATAAATTCTGCTTGACTAATTCTGAGCACCATAAAGTCTGGTTCGCTTCTAACCTGCTGTCTTCATTTTCAGCTTGCTGAATTCTAACTCATTTACTGTCATTCGAGACGATGCCTTTGCTGGTCTCTTTCACCTTGAATACCTGTAAGTGATCCACTTAATGTCATATTTTTGATTCTGTTCTTCTTCATCTTTTGGCATGTGCAATTGTATGAGCAAGTATTCATATGAATTTATGACCTACTTAAACCTTCGAGGACCTTACATTTTATTCAATCAAATTTTTTTCCAGTTTAAAACTATGGGACATATATGTGCCTTGGTCCTCAAAGGGTTTTTAAAGGGGCTGCAAACATAAATATGAAAAAAATAATTCAATTAGTGCTTTTTGTGTTCATTTAATTTTTATTTGAAGTCCATTTTTTTTTATTTACATTGGAATTAAGCCCTACTCCATGGAATGAAGCCCTACCTACATGACATCTGAGAGCTACATGGATCCCGCTTGTGAGGTGCCTGTCCGTCACTACTATTCAGTTTTAGGGTCCACTCACTAAGCCATATATTCTCTCATGCAAGAGAATAGGGCCAATTATGCTAATGACACTGGGCTCAAACTCTGTCAGAGCTTCAACTGAGTGTGATCCGATTCTCTCGCAGCACAGATATGGAGAAGATGGAGAACTTAATTTCTCCATCTTCTCCATAGTCTCTGTGAGTGTTCATCGGACTGCACTTGGATGACATCCGAGTGCAGTCTAATGTTTTACGTGCACCCATAGACTTGTATGGGTGCACATGGTCCGAATATCGAATGAGATTATTTTCTCATGCCAATAATCGCACTGTCCCATAGTATAACATAGGGCCGAGTCCTATCCGATAAAACATCACATAGCATTCGGCCGTGTTATACAACAGTGTGAGCGAGCCCTTAGAGTCAAGGAATATTTACATGCAGATGATGATATTACTCTCCAAGTGCATATTGTTTTAGGCGAGTTCATAGTAAATGCTTTGCATTTTTGACATGTGATCAACTAAAGAACAAGAAAGATTTAGGACCTCGCCTATAGAGAAAGGGAAAATAGTTTGGAGGACTTGCATGTCCTTTTTTATTTATTATGAGAAAATCATAAAAGATCCCGTTTTTTAACCATGCTGTGACTTTCTGCTGAGGGAGAGGGAGAGAGCTGCCCTATTCAGAGTCTGTAATAAGACCTGCTGACAAAAGTGTTGAAGATACAGTCTAATGTGAATTAACAATGAAAAAAAGTTAATTTCACAAATGGCTTGTATTTTTTTTAATACAAACTTTTTTGTCTTTACAGCTCCTTTAAAGGGAATCTGTCATCAGGTTTTTGCCACCTAATCTGAGAGCAGCATAATGTAGGGTTAGAGGCACTGATTCCAGTAATGTGTCACTTACTGGACTGCTTAGTGTTGTTTTGATAAAATCATTGATTTGTCAGAAGGTAATTATTACTAGATGACTAGTAAGTTCTGTAGGACCCCACCCCCATCACTGATCAGTAGATTTCTGTGTACACTGAGCATGGGCAGAAAGCTGCCAATCAGTGGTGTGGGCGGGGCTATACAGAGCGCAGCATTCAGAGAGCTGCTAGATCTGCAGCAGATAAAACGGTGATTTTCTCAAAATGACAACAAGCAGCTGAAAAAGTGACACATCGCTGGAATCAGGGTATCTGCCCAAATATTGTGCTGCTCTCAGATGAGGCAGCACAATTAATATTATGCCAAATTAATTTCCCGTGAACTATCACATGATCTATCACAGGGGATCATGTGACATGTCACGTGATAAATCAGGTGTGGGGGGGGGCGCGCCTTCTAAACTGCCCGGGGCCCTTACTACTCTTAATCCACCCCTGCCCCCACTGATTCCATATTAATGACCTATCCAATGGGTAAGTGATCAATATCAAGGTAGTGGGCAACCCCTTAAAGAAAGCAGACCATATTAGGTACTTCTAGAATATCTTTGTCCCATGCTGTTGATAGACCCCACCGCGTGTAATCGGTACCCTACAATGACTTGTCATCCATAGTCATGTCTTGTAGCACTGGAGCCATTAAATGATGTTGCTTGGCGGCTCATGACGTCACTATAGATGATGTGTATTAATGCAAGTTGTTTAATTGCTACTAATAAGAAATCACTTTAAATCAATATGGAGGCTTATAGGGTCCTCTCAGCTTCCTTTTACATATGGAAGTAGTCGTAGAACAGTATCGTCGATTGTCCCTCCCCAGAAAAATTATCCTTTTTTTTTGTTGCAGAGCTCCGATGTGCCAGTCAAAAGGAAATGGAGTGTCTGCAGATTGGTGTGGGAGTGCAGAGGGGCGTGTCCGTGCACTTGAAAGGAGCTGTCTAAGTGCAGTGATACGCCCCAGTGCACTTCCAGACGGATTTGCATATGTTTTCCACACTAGATTTGTCATGATGGACTCATCAGATCTCTTATAACACCATTACGATCATATGTCAAGGTGCTGACGTCCCTTTATGCCTTACGCTACGTGCCACCTAAATGGATTTTCCATTGAGATGAGATGAGGCTGTTGGGTATTTTCCCCGGACCTGTCACGTTTCTGTAGGCTGCAGTCATGTATCCCGCGTCTTGCTCTAATACTTTGTTTTTATTGCAGTTTACTTCCGCCACAATTTCCTCAAGACAAACCTCTCATCACAGTCTTTCCACCGATAAGACATCACCTGGTGGACAAGCAAGGCCCCAATGTCACCTGTCCTTTACTACATAATGTAAGGAGACTTGGGAGATTTTGAGCGCTGGACTTAGGAATGTTGTAATTTAACCTTTCAATGACTGAGGTGTTTTTGTTTTTATAAAGTGGATCTGTGTGGTCTCCTGACACGTCTGTTTTAGTAATCTTATAAACCCTATAAAATCACAAATGTGCAGAATTTGTGTTTCAGACCACTGTGCAGTGCCTTTGAAGGCTATGTTCACACATCGCGTTTTTTTCAGCGTTTTTTTAATGCAAATTTTCAGCTGTGTTTTACAGTACAAGCAAAGTCTATGAGATTTCAGAAATCTCATGCTCACACCCTGGTTTTTGTATGATCAGTATTTTGTGATTTGCATTGTTTTTTGCTGAATAGAGCACGTCACTTCTTTCAGTGTATTTCACCCATTGAAAGTAATGTGTAGTGAAAAAACGCCTAGTGTGAACATAGCCTTACATCTAATTGACAATGGGGTGTTACCTTACTCCTTGTCCATGTCTAATCAGTTTGGACAGTAGGCATAATCACTACGACCAGGGGCCTGGCAGTGGCCAGTTGTCAATGTATCCACACATTTCCAGAAGATTGACACAACGCAGAGGACCTGGGAAGAAGAGATGCCACGGTATTGTTACTTCATAGGGAATACACCTCTTTATTTTGGTAGATGAGGTCTTTGTCAAACACATCTTCAGCAGAGGAGAACGAAATGAAAGGATTAATGTATGTGTTAATGACCCAGTTCTGCGTGTGCTCTACGTAAAATGTGGCTGCAGATGGCTGTGCTGCATCGACACGTGAGGTTTGGGAGCCACCTTACATCTAATGGGTGGGGGTCTTACATTGAGGTCCCCACTTCAGACATTTCTGATATTTCCAGTGAATTTTCCAAGGAAGTTTCAGATAAAAATACCATAAGAAAATGTGGTCAACCTTGTTTTAGTTTTTTTTTTTAATATATAAGATTTTTAGTTATAGTCTTTGTTATGTTCACATAGAAGACCGGTGGGTTTTTTCTTTTTTAGGAACAAAGTATATACAGTGGGGAAAGTAAGTATTGGATACACTGACGATTTTGCAAGTTTTCCCACCTACAAAGAATGGAGAGGGCTGTAATTTTTATCGTAGGTACACTTCACCTGTGAGAGACAGAATCTAAAAATAAAAAACAGAAAATAACATTTTATAATTTTTACATACTTATTTCATGCAATTATGCAAATTAATTATTTGATACAATAGAAAAACAGATCTTAATATTTGGTACGGAAACCTTTGTTTGCAATTACAGAGGTCAGACGTTTCCTGTAGTTCTTGACCAAGTTTGCAGACACTGCAGCAGGAATTTTGGACCACTCCTCCATACAGATCTTCTCCAGATCTTTCAAGTTTCGGGACTGTTGCTGGGTGCAGTTGTCCTGTCCCCTTTGCAGAAAAGCACCCCCAAAGTATAAGGTTTCCCCAGCATGCTTCTCAGTTGGGACGGTGTTCTTGGGGTTGTACTCATCCTTCTTCTTTCTCCAAACACGTCAAGTGGAGTTGATACCAAAAAGTCCTATTTTGGTCTCATCTGACCACATGACCCTCTCCCATGCCTCCTCTGGATCACCCAGATGGTCAATGGCGAACTTCAAACGGGCCTGGACATGTGCTGGCGTGAGCAGGGGACCTTGCGTGCCCTGCAGGAGTTTAATCCATGACGGCATAGTGTGTTACTAATGGTAATGTTTGAGACTGTAGTCTCGGCTCTCTTCAGGTCATTGACCAGGTCCTCCTGTGTAGTTCTGGGCTGATTCCTGACCTTTCTCAGAATCATCCTTATCCCACGGGTCGAGATCTTGCATGGAGCCCCAGACCGAGGAAGATTGACAGTCATCTTGTGTTTCTTCCGTTTTCTAATAATTGTGCCAACAGTTGTTGCTTTCTCACCAAGCTGCTTGCATATTGTCCTGTAGCCAATCCCAGCCTGGAGCAGGTCTACAATTTTGTCCCTGGTGTCCTTAGATAGCTCTTTGGTCTTAACCATGGTGGATAGGTTGGAGTGTGATTGATTGAGTGTGTGGACAGGTGTCTTTTATACAGGTAACGAGTTCAAACAGGTACAATAAATACAGGTGAGGAGTGCAGAGTAGGAGGGCTTCTGAAAGAAAAACTAACAGGTCTGTGAGAGCGAGATTTCTTGCTGGTTGGTAGGTGATCAAATACTTATTTCATGCAATGAAATGCGATTTAATTATTTAAAAATCATACAATGTGATTTTTTTTTTGGATTTTATTTTTAGATTCTGTCTCTCACAGTTGAAGTGTACCTATGATAAAAATGACAGACCTCTCCATTCTTTGTAGGTGGGAAAGCTTGCAAAATCGGCAGTGTATCAAATACTTATTTTCCCTACTGCGGGCGTGTATGTATATATATATGTGTGTGTGTGTGTGTGTGTGTGTGTATATGTACAGTACAGACCAAAAGTTTGGACACACCTCATTTAAAGATTTTTTATGTATTTTCATGACTATGAAAATTGTACATTCACACTGAAGGCATCAAAACTATGAATTAACACATGTGGAAATATATACTTAACAAAAAAGTGTGAAACAACTGAAAATATGTCTTATATTCTAGGTTCTTCAAAGTAGCCACCTTTTGCTTTGATGACTGCTTTGCACACTCTTGGCATTCTCTTGATGCGCTTCAAGTGGTAGTCACCGGAAATGGTCTTCCAACAATCTTGAAGGAGTTCCCGGAGATGCTTAGCACTTGTAGGCCCTTTTGCCTTCACTCGGCGGTCCAGCTCACCCCAAACCATCTCGATTGGGTTCAGGTCTGGTGACTGTGGAGGCCAGGTCATCTGGCGTAGCACCCCATCACTCGCCTTCTTGGTCAAATAGCCCTTACACAGCCTGGAGGTGTGTTTGGGGTCATTGTCCTTTTGAAAAATAAATGATGGTCCAACTAAACGCAAACCGGATGGAATAGCATGCCGCTGCCAGATGCTGTGGTAGCCATGCTGGTTCAGTATGCCTTCAATTTTGAATAAATCTCCAACAGTGTCACCAGCAAAGCACCCCCACACCATCACTCCTCCTCCTCCATGCTTCACTGTGTGAACCAGGCATGTAGAGTCCATCCGTTCACCTTTTATGCATCGCACAAAGACACGGTGGTTGGAACCAAAGATCTCAAATTTGGACTCATCAGACCAAAGCACAGATTTCCACTGGTCTAATGTCCATTCCTTGTGTTCTTTAGCCCAAACAAGTCTCTTCTGCTTGTTGCCTGTCCTTAGCAGTGGTTTCCTAGCAGCTATTTTACCATGAAGGCCTGCTGCACAAAGTCTCCTCTTAACAGTTGTTGAAGAGATGTTTCTGCTGCTAGAACTCTGTGTGGCATTGACCTGGTCTCTAATCTGAGCTGCTGTTAACCTGCGATTTCTGAGGCTGGTGACTCGGATAAACTTATCCTCAGAAGCAGAGGTGACTCTTGGTCTTCCTTTCCTGGGGCAGTCCTCATGTGAGACAGTTTCTTTGTAGCGCTTGATGGTTTTTGCAACTGCACTTGGGGACGCTTTCAAAGTTTTCACAATTTTTCGGACTGACTGACCTTCATTTCTTAAAGTAATGATGGCCACTCGTTTTTCTTTACTTAGAATTTGTATGATGGCAAGAAAAAAGCATCTAACAGTCTATTCAGTAGGACTATCAGCTGTGTATCCACCAGACTTCTGCACAACACAAGTGATGGTCCCAACCCCATTTATAAGGCAAGAAATCCCACTTATTAAACCTGACTGGGCACACCTGTGAAGTGAAAACCATTTCCGGTGACTACCTCTTGAAGCTCATCAAGAGAATGCCAAGAGTGTGCAAAGCAGCCATCAAAGCAAAAGGTGGCTACTTTGAAGAACCTAGAATATAAGACATATTTTCAGTTGTTTCACACGTTTTTGTTAAGTATATAATTCCACATGTGTTAATTCATAGTTTTGATGCCTTCAGTGTGAATGTACAATTTTCTTAGTCATGAAAATACAGATAAATCTTTAAATGAGAAGGTGTGTCCACCTTTTGGTCTGTACTGTATATATACACTGCTCAAAAAAATAAAGGGAACACTTAAACAACAGAATATAACTCCAAGTGCATCAAACTGTCCACTTAGGAAATGACACTGATTGACAATCAATTTCACATGCTGTTGTGCAAATGGAATAGACAATAGCTGGAAATTATTGGCAATTATCAAGACACCCTCAAAGGATTGATTCTGCAGGTGGGGACCACAGACCACATCTCAGTACCAATGCTTTCTGGCAGATGTTTTGGTCACTTTTGAATGTTGGTTATGCTTTCACACTCGTGGTAGCATGAGACGGACACTACAACCCACAGAAGTTGCTCAGGTAGTGCAGCTCATCCAGGATGGCACATCAGTGCGAGCTGTGGCAAGAAGGTTTGCTGTGTCTGTCAGCGTAGTGTCCAGAGGCTGGAGGTGCTACCAGGAGACAGGCCAGTACACCAGGAGACAAGGAGGGGGCCGTAGGAGGGCAACAACCCAGCAGCAGTACCGCTACCTCCGCCTTTGTGCAAGGAGGAACAGGGGGAGCACTGACAGAGCCCTGCAAAATGACCTCCAGCAGGCCACAAATGTTCATGTGTCTGCACAAACGGTTAGAAACCGACTCCATGAGGGTGGTATGAAGGCCCGACGTCCACAGATGGGGGTTGTGATCACATCCCAACATTGTGCAGGACGCTTGGCATTTGCCACAGAACACCAGGATTAGCAAAGTCGCCACTGGCGCCCTGTGCTCTTCACAGATGAAAGCAGGTTCACACTGAGCACACAGAGCGACTTTTTTTTGTTGTAGATTGAATTTTAAGTGCTTTTGCTATCATCAAACCTGTAGCCAGCTCTCATCCTCATTGAGCTATTCCAAGGGTGAGGGCTGGCTAAGGGTCGCCCTGGAGGCACCTGTAGCCAGCTCTCATCCTCATTGAGCTGCTCCAAGGGTGAGGGCTGGCTAGGGGTCGCCCTGGAGGCACCTGTAGCCAGCTCTCATCCTCATTGAGCTGCTCCAAGGGTGAGGGCTGGCTAGGGGTCGCCCTGGAGGCACCTGTAGCCAGCTCTCATCCTCATTGAGCTGCTCCAAGGGTGAGGGCTGGCTAGGGGTCGCCCTGGAGGCACCTGTAGCCAGCTCTCATCCTCATTGAGCTGCTCCAAGGGTGAGGGCTGGCTAGGGGTCGCCCTGGAGGCACCTGTAGCCAGCTCTCATCCTCATTGAGCTGCTCCAAGGGTGAGGGCTGGCTAGGGGTCGCCCTGGAGGCACCTGTAGCCAGCTCTCATCCTCATTGAGCTGCTCCAAGGGTGAGGGCTGGCTAGGGGTCGCCCTGGAGGCACCTGTAGCCAGCTCTCATCCTCATTGAGCTGCTCCAAGGGTGAGGGCTGGCTAGGGGTCGCCCTGGAGGCACCTGTAGCCAGCTCTCATCCTCATTGAGCTATTCCAAGGGTGAGGGCTGGCTACGTGTCGCCCTGGAGGCACTTGTAGCCAGCTCTCATCCTCATTGAGCGTGATAACGGACGCTGCGCTGAACGGCGGCGCATAGGAACGGGCGGTGAAATAAGCGCGCCAAAAAAAACTATAAAGTTTACGTTTTTTTTCCGTAATTCATCAGATGAGGGTGATAACGGACGCTGCGCTGAACGGCGGCGCGTAGGAACGGGCGGTGAAATAAGCGCGCCAAACAAACTATAAAGTTTACGTTTTTTTTCCGTAATTCATCAGATGAGCATGATAACGGACGCTGCGCTGAATGGCGGCGCGTAGGAACGGGCGGTGAAATAAGCGCGCCAAAAAAACTATAAAGTTTACTTTTTTTTTCCGTAATTCATCAGATGAGCGTGATAACGGATGCTGTGCTGAACGGCGACACGTAGGAACGGGCGATGAAATAAGTGCGCCAAAAAAACGATAAAGTTTACGTTTTTTTTCTGTAATTTATCAGATCAGCGTGATAACGGACGCAGCCCTTAACGGCGGCGTCAGAGCGACTTTTTTTTGTTGTAGATTGAATTTTAAGTGCTTTTGCTATCATCAAACCTGTAGCCAGCTCTCATCCTCATTGAGCTATTCCAAGGGTGAGGGCTGGCTAAGGGTCGCCCTGGAGGCACCTGTAGCCAGCTCTCATCCTCATTGAGCTGCTCCAAGGGTGAGGGCTGGCTAGGGGTCGCCCTGGAGGCACCTGTAGCCAGCTCTCATCCTCATTGAGCTGCTCCAAGGGTGAGGGCTGGCTAGGGGTCGCCCTGGAGGCACCTGTAGCCAGCTCTCATCCTCATTGAGCTGCTCCAAGGGTGAGGGCTGGCTAGGGGTCGCCCTGGAGGCACCTGTAGCCAGCTCTCATCCTCATTGAGCTGCTCCAAGGGTGAGGGCTGGCTAGGGGTCGCCCTGGAGGCACCTGTAGCCAGCTCTCATCCTCATTGAGCTGCTCCAAGGGTGAGGGCTGGCTAGGGGTCGCCCTGGAGGCACCTGTAGCCAGCTCTCATCCTCATTGAGCTGCTCCAAGGGTGAGGGCTGGCTAGGGGTCGCCCTGGAGGCACCTGTAGCCAGCTCTCATCCTCATTGAGCTGCTCCAAGGGTGAGGGCTGGCTAGGGGTCGCCCTGGAGGCACCTGTAGCCAGCTCTCATCCTCATTGAGCTGCTCCAAGGGTGAGGGCTGGCTAGGGGTCGCCCTGGAGGCACCTGTAGCCAGCTCTCATCCTCATTGAGCTGCTCCAAGGGTGAGGGCTGGCTAGGGGTCGCCCTGGAGGCACCTGTAGCCAGCTCTCATCCTCATTGAGCTATTCGAAGGGTGAGGGCTGGCTACGTGTCGCCCTGGAGGCACCTGTAGCCAACTCTCATCCTCATTGAGCGTGATAACGGACGCTGCGCTGAACGGCGGCGCATAGGAACAGGCGGTGAAATAAGCGCGCCAAAAAAACTATAAAGTTTACGTTTTTTTTCCGTAATTCATCAGATGAGCGTGATAACGGACGCTGCGCTGAATGGCGGCGCGTAGGAACGGGCGGTGAAATAAGCGCGCCAAAAAAACTATAAAGTTTACGTTTTTTTCCGTAATTCATCAGATGAGCGTGATAACGGATGCTGTGCTGAACGGCGGCACGTAGGAACGGGCGGTGAAATAAGTGCGCCAAAAAAACGATAAAGTTTACGTTTTTTTTCTGTAATTTATCAGATGAGCGTGATAACGGACGCAGCCCTTAACGGCGGCGTCAGAGCGACTTTTTTTTGTTGCAGATTGAATTTTAAGTGCTTTTGGTATCATCAAACCTGTAGCCAGCTCTCATCCTCATTGAGCTATTCCAAGGGTGAGGGCTGGCTAGGGGTCGCCCTGGAGGCACCTGTAGCCAGCTCTCATCCTCATTGAGCTGCTCCAAGGGTGAGGGCTGGCTAAGGGTCGCCCTGGAGGCACCTTTAGCCAGCTCTCATACTCATTGAGGTGCTCCAAGGGTGAGGGCTGGCTAGGGGTCGCCCTGGAGGCACCTGTAGCCAGCTCTCATCCTCATTGAGCTGCTCCAAGGGTGAGGGCTGGCTAGGGGTCGCCCTGGAGGCACCTGTAGCCAGCTCTCATCCTCATTGAGCTGCTCCAAGGGTGAGGGCTGGCTAGGGGTCGCCCTGGAGGCACCTGTAGCCAGCTCTCATCCTCATTGAGCTGCTCCAAGGGTGAGGGCTGGCTAGGGGTCGCCCTGGAGGCACCTGTAGCCAGCTCTCATCCTCATTGAGCTGCTCCAAGGGTGAGGGCTGGCTAGGGGTCGCCCTGGAGGCACCTGTAGCCAGCTCTCATCCTCATTGAGCTGCTCCAAGGGTGAGGGCTGGCTAGGGGTCGCCCTGGAGGCACCTGTAGCCAGCTCTCATCCTCATTGAGCTGCTCCAAGGGTGAGGGCTGGCTAGGGGTCGCCCTGGAGGCACCTGTAGCCAGCTCTCATCCTCATTGAGCTGCTCCAAGGGTGAGGGCTGGCTAGGGGTCGCCCTGGAGGCACCTGTAGCCAGCTCTCATCCTCATTGAGCTGCTCCAAGGGTGAGGGCTGGCTAGGGGTCGCCCTGGAGGCACCTGTAGCCAGCTCTCATCCTCATTGAGCTATTCCAAGGGTGAGGGCTGGCTACGTGTCGCCCTGGAGGCACTTGTAGCCAGCTCTCATCCTCATTGAGCGTGATAACGGACGCTGCGCTGAACGGCGGCGCATAGGAACGGGCGGTGAAATAAGCGCGCCAAAAAAACTATAAAGTTTACGTTTTTTTTCCGTAATTCATCAGATGAGGGTGATAACGGACGCTGTGCTGAACGGCGGCGCGTAGGAACGGGCGGTGAAATAAGCGCGCCAAAAAAACTATAAAATTTACGTTTTTTTTCCGTAATTCATCAGATGAGCGTGATAACGGAAGCTGCGCTGAACGGCGGCGCGTAGGAACGGGCGGTGAAATAAGCGCGCCAAAAAAGCTATAAAGTGTACGTTTTTTTTCCATAATTCATTAGATGAGCGTGATAACGGAAGCTGCGTTGAACGGCGGCGCGTAGGAACGGGCGGTGAAATAAGCGCGCCAAAAAAACTATAATGTTTACGTTTTTTTTCTGTAATTTATCAGATGAGCGTGATAACGGACTCAGCCCTTAACGGCGGCGTCAGAGCGACTTTTTTTTGTTGCAGATTGAATTTTAAGTGCTTTTGGTATCATCAAACCTGTAGCCAGCTCTCATCCTCATTGAGCTATTCCAAGGGTGAGGGCTGGCTAGGGGTCACCCTGGAGGCACCTGTAGCCAGCTCTCATCCTCATTGAGCTGCTCCAAGGGTGAGGGCTGGCTAGGGGTCGCCCTGGAGGCACCTGTAGCCAGCTCTCATCCTCATTGAGCTGCTCCAAGGGTGAGGGCTGGCTAGGGGTCGCCCTGGAGGCACCTGTAGCCAGCTCTCATCCTCATTGAGCTGCTCCAAGGGTGAGGGCTGGCTAGGGGTCGCCCTGGAGGCACCTGTAGCCAGCTCTCATCCTCATTGAGCTGCTCCAAGGGTGAGGGCTGGCTAGGGGTCGCCCTGGAGGCACCTGTAGCCAGCTCTCATCCTCATTGAGCTGCTCCAAGGGTGAGGGCTGGCTAGGGGTCGCCCTGGAGGCACCTGTAGCCAGCTCTCATCCTCATTGAGCTGCTCCAAGGGTGAGGGCTGGCTAGGGGTCGCCCTGGAGGCACCTGTAGCCAGCTCTCATCCTCATTGAGCTATTCCAAGGGTGAGGGCTGGCTACGTGTCGCCCTGGAGGCACTTGTAGCCAGCTCTCATCCTCATTGAGCGTGATAACGGACGCTGCGCTGAACGGCGGCGCATAGGAACGGGCGGTGAAATAAGCGCGCCAAAAAAACTATAAAGTTTACGTTTTTTTTCCGTAATTCATCAGATGAGGGTGATAACGGACGCTGCGCTGAACGGCGGCGCGTAGGAACGGGCGGTGAAATAAGCGCGCCAAAAAAACTATAAAGTTTACGTTTTTTTCCGTAATTCATCAGATGAGCGTGATAACGGACGCTGCGCTGAATGGCGGCGCGTAGGAACGGGCGGTGAAATAAGCGCGCCAAAAAAACTATAAAGTTTACGTTTTTTTTCCGTAATTCATCAGATGAGCGTGATAACGGATGCTGTGCTGAACGGCGGCACGTAGGAACGGGCGATGAAATAAGTGCGCCAAAAAAACGATAAAGTTTACGTTTTTTTTCTGTAATTTATCAGATCAGCGTGATAACGGACGCAGCCCTTAACGGTGGCGTCAGAGCGACTTTATTTTGTTGCAGATTGAATTTTAAGTGCTTTTGCTATCATCAAACCTGTAGCCAGCTCTCATCCTCATTGAGCTGCTCCAAGGGTGAGGGCTGGCTAGGGGTCGCCCTGGAGGCACCTGTAGCCAGCTCTCATCCTCATTGAGCTGCTCCAAGGGTGAGGGCTGGCTAGGGGTCGCCCTGGAGGCACCTGTAGCCAGCTCTCATCCTCATTGAGCTGCTCCAAGGGTGAGGGCTGGCTAGGGGTCGCCCTGGAGGCACCTGTAGCCAGCTCTCATCCTCATTGAGCTGCTCCAAGGGTGAGGGCTGGCTAGGGGTCGCCCTGGAGGCACCTGTAGCCAGCTCTCATCCTCATTGAGCTATTCCAAGGGTGAGGGCTGGCTACGTGTCGCCCTGGAGGCACTTGTAGCCAGCTCTCATCCTCATTGAGCGTGATAACGGACGCTGCGCTGAACGGCGGCGCATAGGAACGGGCGGTGAAATAAGCGCGCCAAAAAAAACTATAAAGTTTACGTTTTTTTTCCGTAATTCATCAGATGAGGGTGATAACGGACGCTGCGCTGAACGGCGGCACGTAGGAACGGGCGATGAAATAAGTGCGCCAAAAAAACGATAAAGTTTACGTTTTTTTTCTATAATTTATCAGATCAGCGTGATAACGGACGCAGCCCTTAACGGCGGCGTCAGAGCGACTTTATTTTGTTGCAGATTGAATTTTAAGTGCTTTTGCTATCAAACCTGTAGCCAGCTCTCATCCTCATTGAGCTATTCCAAGGGTGAGGGCTGGCTAGGGGTCGCCCTGGAGGCACCTGTAGCCAGCTCTCATCTTCATTGAGCTGCTCCAAGGGTGAGGGCTGGCTAGGGGTCGCCCTGGAGGCACCTGTAGCCAGCTCTCATCCTCATTGAGCTGCTCCAAGGGTGAGGGCTGGCTAGGGGTCGCCCTGGAGGCACCTGTAGCCAGCTCTCATCCTCATTGAGCTGCTCCAAGGGTGAGGGCTGGCTAGGGGTCGCCCTGGAGGCACCTGTAGCCAGCTCTCATCCTCATTGAGCTGCTCCAAGGGTGAGGGCTGGCTAGGGTTCGCCCTGGAAGCACCTGTAGCCAGCTCTCATCCTCATTGAGCTGCTCCAAGGGTGAGGGCTGGCTAGGGGTCGCCCTGGAGGCACCTGTAGCCAGCTCTCATCCTCATTGAGCTAGTCCAAGGGTGAGGGCTGGCTACGTGTCGCCCTGGAGGCACTTGTAGCCAGCTCTCATCCTCATTGAGCGTGATAACGGACGCTGCGCTGAACGGCGGCGCATAGGAACGGGCGGTGAAATAAGCGCGCCAAAAAAACTATAAAGTTTACGTTTTTTTTCCGTAATTCATCAGATGAGGGTGATAACGGACGCTGCGCTGAACGGCGGTGCGTAGGAACGGGCGGTGAAATAAGCGCGCCAAAAAAACTATAAAGTTTACGTTTTTTTTCCGTAATTCATCAGATGAGCGTGATAACGGACGGTGCGCTGAATGGCGGCGCGTAGGAACGGGCGGTGAAATAAGCGCGCCAAAAAAACTATAAAGTTTACGTTTTTTTTCCGTAAATCATCAGATGAGCGTGATAACGGATGCTGTGCTGAACGGCGGCACGTAGGAACGGGCGATGAAATAAGTGCGCCAAAAAAACGATAAAGTTTACGTTTTTTTTCTATAATTTATCAGATCACCGTGATAACGGACGCAGCCCTTAACGGCGGCGTCAGAGCGACTTTTTTTTGTTGCAGATTGAATTTTAAGTGCTTTTGCTATCATCAAACCTGTAGCCAGCTCTCATCCTCATTGAGCTATTCCAAGGGTGAGGGCTGGCTAAGGGTCGCCCTGGAGGCACCTGTAGCCAGCTCTCATCCTCATTGAGCTGCTCCAAGGGTGAGGGCTGGCTAGGGGTCGCCCTGGAGGCACCTGTAGCCAGCTCTCATCCTCATTGAGCTGCTCCAAGGGTGAGGGCTGGCTAGGGGTCGCCCTGGAGGCACCTGTAGCCAGCTCTCATCCTCATTGAGCTGCTCCAAGGGTGAGGGCTGGCTACGTGTCGCCCTGGAGGCACTTGTAGCCAGCTCTCATCCTCATTGAGCGTGATAACGGACGCTGCGCTGAACGGCGGCGCATAGGAACGGGCGGTGAAATAAGCGCGCCAAAAAAACTATAAAGTTTACGTTTTTTTTCCGTAATTCATCAGATGAGGGTGATAACGGACGCTGCGCTGAACGGCGGCGCGTAGGAACGGGCGGTGAAATAAGCGCGCCAAAAAAACTATAAAGTTTACGTTTTTTTCCGTAATTCATCAGATGAGCGTGATAACGGACGCTGCGCTGAATGGCGGCGCGTAGGAACGGGCGGTGAAATAAGCGCGCCAAAAAAACTATAAAGTTTACGTTTTTTTTCCGTAATTCATCAGATGAGCGTGATAACGGATGCTGTGCTGAACGGCGGCACGTAGGAACGGGCGATGAAATAAGTGCGCCAAAAAAACGATAAAGTTTACGTTTTTTTTCTGTAATTTATCAGATCAGCGTGATAACGGACGCAGCCCTTAACGGTGGCGTCAGAGCGACTTTATTTTGTTGCAGATTGAATTTTAAGTGCTTTTGCTATCATCAAACCTGTAGCCAGCTCTCATCCTCATTGAGCTGCTCCAAGGGTGAGGGCTGGCTAGGGGTCGCCCTGGAGGCACCTGTAGCCAGCTCTCATCCTCATTGAGCTGCTCCAAGGGTGAGGGCTGGCTAGGGGTCGCCCTGGAGGCACCTGTAGCCAGCTCTCATCCTCATTGAGCTGCTCCAAGGGTGAGGGCTGGCTAGGGGTCGCCCTGGAGGCACCTGTAGCCAGCTCTCATCCTCATTGAGCTGCTCCAAGGGTGAGGGCTGGCTAGGGGTCGCCCTGGAGGCACCTGTAGCCAGCTCTCATCCTCATTGAGCTATTCCAAGGGTGAGGGCTGGCTACGTGTCGCCCTGGAGGCACTTGTAGCCAGCTCTCATCCTCATTGAGCGTGATAACGGACGCTGCGCTGAACGGCGGCGCATAGGAACGGGCGGTGAAATAAGCGCGCCAAAAAAAACTATAAAGTTTACGTTTTTTTTCCGTAATTCATCAGATGAGGGTGATAACGGACGCTGCGCTGAACGGCGGCACGTAGGAACGGGCGATGAAATAAGTGCGCCAAAAAAACGATAAAGTTTACGTTTTTTTTCTATAATTTATCAGATCAGCGTGATAACGGACGCAGCCCTTAACGGCGGCGTCAGAGCGACTTTATTTTGTTGCAGATTGAATTTTAAGTGCTTTTGCTATCAAACCTGTAGCCAGCTCTCATCCTCATTGAGCTATTCCAAGGGTGAGGGCTGGCTAGGGGTCGCCCTGGAGGCACCTGTAGCCAGCTCTCATCTTCATTGAGCTGCTCCAAGGGTGAGGGCTGGCTAGGGGTCGCCCTGGAGGCACCTGTAGCCAGCTCTCATCCTCATTGAGCTGCTCCAAGGGTGAGGGCTGGCTAGGGGTCGCCCTGGAGGCACCTGTAGCCAGCTCTCATCCTCATTGAGCTGCTCCAAGGGTGAGGGCTGGCTAGGGGTCGCCCTGGAGGCACCTGTAGCCAGCTCTCATCCTCATTGAGCTGCTCCAAGGGTGAGGGCTGGCTAGGGTTCGCCCTGGAAGCACCTGTAGCCAGCTCTCATCCTCATTGAGCTGCTCCAAGGGTGAGGGCTGGCTAGGGGTCGCCCTGGAGGCACCTGTAGCCAGCTCTCATCCTCATTGAGCTAGTCCAAGGGTGAGGGCTGGCTACGTGTCGCCCTGGAGGCACTTGTAGCCAGCTCTCATCCTCATTGAGCGTGATAACGGACGCTGCGCTGAACGGCGGCGCATAGGAACGGGCGGTGAAATAAGCGCGCCAAAAAAACTATAAAGTTTACGTTTTTTTTCCGTAATTCATCAGATGAGGGTGATAACGGACGCTGCGCTGAACGGCGGTGCGTAGGAACGGGCGGTGAAATAAGCGCGCCAAAAAAACTATAAAGTTTACGTTTTTTTTCCGTAATTCATCAGATGAGCGTGATAACGGACGGTGCGCTGAATGGCGGCGCGTAGGAACGGGCGGTGAAATAAGCGCGCCAAAAAAACTATAAAGTTTACGTTTTTTTTCCGTAAATCATCAGATGAGCGTGATAACGGATGCTGTGCTGAACGGCGGCACGTAGGAACGGGCGATGAAATAAGTGCGCCAAAAAAACGATAAAGTTTACGTTTTTTTTCTATAATTTATCAGATCACCGTGATAACGGACGCAGCCCTTAACGGCGGCGTCAGAGCGACTTTTTTTTGTTGCAGATTGAATTTTAAGTGCTTTTGCTATCATCAAACCTGTAGCCAGCTCTCATCCTCATTGAGCTATTCCAAGGGTGAGGGCTGGCTAAGGGTCGCCCTGGAGGCACCTGTAGCCAGCTCTCATCCTCATTGAGCTGCTCCAAGGGTGAGGGCTGGCTAGGGGTCGCCCTGGAGGCACCTGTAGCCAGCTCTCATCCTCATTGAGCTGCTCCAAGGGTGAGGGCTGGCTAGGGGTCGCCCTGGAGGCACCTGTAGCCAGCTCTCATCCTCATTGAGCTGCTCCAAGGGTGAGGGCTGGCTACGTGTCGCCCTGGAGGCACTTGTAGCCAGCTCTCATCCTCATTGAGCGTGATAACGGACGCTGCGCTGAACGGCGGCGCATAGGAACGGGCGGTGAAATAAGCGCGCCAAAAAAACTATAAAGTTTACGTTTTTTTTCCGTAATTCATCAGATGAGGGTGATAACGGACGCTGCGCTGAACGGCGGCGCGTAGGAACGGGCGGTGAAATAAGCGCGCCAAAAAAACTATAAAGTTTACGTTTTTTTCCGTAATTCATCAGATGAGCGTGATAACGGACGCTGCGCTGAATGGCGGCGCGTAGGAACGGGCGGTGAAATAAGCGCGCCAAAAAAACTATAAAGTTTACGTTTTTTTTCCGTAATTCATCAGATGAGCGTGATAACGGATGCTGTGCTGAACGGCGGCACGTAGGAACGGGCGATGAAATAAGTGCGCCAAAAAAACGATAAAGGTTACGTTTTTTTTCTGTAATTTATCAGATCAGCGTGATAACGGACGCAGCCCTTAACGGTGGCGTCAGAGCGACTTTATTTTGTTGCAGATTGAATTTTAAGTGCTTTTGCTATCATCAAACCTGTAGCCAGCTCTCATCCTCATTGAGCTGCTCCAAGGGTGAGGGCTGGCTAGGGGTCGCCCTGGAGGCACCTGTAGCCAGCTCTCATCCTCATTGAGCTGCTCCAAGGGTGAGGGCTGGCTAGGGGTCGCCCTGGAGGCACCTGTAGCCAGCTCTCATCCTCATTGAGCTGCTCCAAGGGTGAGGGCTGGCTAGGGGTCGCCCTGGAGGCACCTGTAGCCAGCTCTCATCCTCATTGAGCTGCTCCAAGGGTGAGGGCTGGCTAGGGGTCGCCCTGGAGGCACCTGTAGCCAGCTCTCATCCTCATTGAGCTATTCCAAGGGTGAGGGCTGGCTACGTGTCGCCCTGGAGGCACTTGTAGCCAGCTCTCATCCTCATTGAGCGTGATAACGGACGCTGCGCTGAACGGCGGCGCATAGGAACGGGCGGTGAAATAAGCGCGCCAAAAAAAACTATAAAGTTTACGTTTTTTTTCCGTAATTCATCAGATGAGGGTGATAACGGACGCTGCGCTGAACGGCGGCACGTAGGAACGGGCGATGAAATAAGTGCGCCAAAAAAACGATAAAGTTTACGTTTTTTTTCTGTAATTTATCAGATCAGCGTGATAACGGACGCAGCCCTTAACGGCGGCGTCAGAGCGACTTTATTTTGTTGCAGATTGAATTTTAAGTGCTTTTGCTATCAAACCTGTAGCCAGCTCTCATCCTCATTGAGCTATTCCAAGGGTGAGGGCTGGCTAGGGGTCGCCCTGGAGGCACCTGTAGCCAGCTCTCATCTTCATTGAGCTGCTCCAAGGGTGAGGGCTGGCTAGGGGTCGCCCTGGAGGCACCTGTAGCCAGCTCTCATCCTCATTGAGCTGCTCCAAGGGTGAGGGCTGGCTAGGGGTCGCCCTGGAGGCACCTGTAGCCAGCTCTCATCCTCATTGAGCTGCTCCAAGGGTGAGGGCTGGCTAGGGGTCGCCCTGGAGGCACCTGTAGCCAGCTCTCATCCTCATTGAGCTGCTCCAAGGGTGAGGGCTGGCTAGGGTTCGCCCTGGAAGCACCTGTAGCCAGCTCTCATCCTCATTGAGCTGCTCCAAGGGTGAGGGCTGGCTAGGGGTCGCCCTGGAGGCACCTGTAGCCAGCTCTCATCCTCATTGAGCTAGTCCAAGGGTGAGGGCTGGCTACGTGTCGCCCTGGAGGCACTTGTAGCCAGCTCTCATCCTCATTGAGCGTGATAACGGACGCTGCGCTGAACGGCGGCGCATAGGAACGGGCGGTGAAATAGGCGCGCCAAAAAAACTATAAAGTTTACGTTTTTTTTCCGTAATTCATCAGATGAGGGTGATAACGGACGCTGCGCTGAACGGCGGTGCGTAGGAACGGGCGGTGAAATAAGCGCGCCAAAAAAACTATAAAGTTTACGTTTTTTTTCCGTAATTCATCAGATGAGCGTGATAACGGACGGTGCGCTGAATGGCGGCGCGTAGGAACGGGCGGTGAAATAAGCGCGCCAAAAAAACTATAAAGTTTACGTTTTTTTTCCGTAAATCATCAGATGAGCGTGATAACGGATGCTGTGCTGAACGGCGGCACGTAGGAACGGGCGATGAAATAAGTGCGCCAAAAAAACGATAAAGTTTACGTTTTTTTTCTATAATTTATCAGATCACCGTGATAACGGACGCAGCCCTTAACGGCGGCGTCAGAGCGACTTTTTTTTGTTGCAGATTGAATTTTAAGTGCTTTTGCTATCATCAAACCTGTAGCCAGCTCTCATCCTCATTGAGCTATTCCAAGGGTGAGGGCTGGCTAAGGGTCGCCCTGGAGGCACCTGTAGCCAGCTCTCATCCTCATTGAGCTGCTCCAAGGGTGAGGGCTGGCTAGGGGTCGCCCTGGAGGCACCTGTAGCCAGCTCTCATCCTCATTGAGCTGCTCCAAGGGTGAGGGCTGGCTAGGGGTCGCCCTGGAGGCACCTGTAGCCAGCTCTCATCCTCATTGAGCTGCTCCAAGGGTGAGGGCTGGCTACGGGTCGCCCTGGAGGCACCTGTAGCCAGCTCTCATCCTCATTGAGCTGCTCCAAGGGTGAGGGCTGGCTACGGGTCGCCCTGGAGGCACCTGTAGCCAGCTCTCATCCTCATTGAGCTGCTCCAAGGGTGAGGGCTGGCTAGGGGTCGCCCTGGAGGCACCTGTAGCCAGCTCTCATCCTCATTGAGCTGCTCCAAGGGTGAGGGCTGGCTAGGGGTCGCCCTGGAGGCACCTGTAGCCAGCTCTCATCCTCATTGAGCTGCTCCAAGGGTGAGGGCTGGCTAGGGGTCGCCCTGGAGGCACCTGTAGCCAGCTCTCATCCTCATTGAGCTGCTCCAAGGGTGAGGGATGGCTAGGGGTCGCCCTGGAGACACCTGTAGCCAGCTCTCATCCTCATTGAGCTATTCGAAGGGTGAGGGCTGGCTACGTGTCGCCCTGGAGGCACCTGTAGCCAACTCTCATCCTCATTGAGCGTGATAACGGACGCTGCGCTGAACGGCGGCGCGTAGGAACGGGCGGTGAAATAAGCGCGCCAAAAAAGCTATAAAGTGTACGTTTTTTTTCCATAATTCATTAGATGAGCGTGATAACGGAAGCTGCGTTGAACGGCGGCGCTTAGGAACGGGCGGTGAAATAAGCGCGCCAAAAAAACTATAAAGTTTACGTTTTTTTTTCCGTAATTCATCAGATGAGCGTGATAACGGACGCTGCGTTGAATGGCGGCGCGTAGGAACGGGCGGTGAAATAAGCGCGCCAAAAAAACTATAAAGTTTACGTTTTTTTTCCGTAATTCATCAGATGAGCGTGATAACGGATGCTGTGCTGAACGGCGGCACGTAGGAACGGGCGGTGAAATAAGTGCGCCAAAAAAACGATAAAGTTTACGTTTTTTTTCTGTAATTTATCAGATGAGCGTGATAACGGACGCAGCCCTTAACGGCGGCGTCAGAGCGACTTTTTTTTGTTGCAGATTGAATTTTAAGTGCTTTTGGTATCATCAAACCTGTAGCCAGCTCTCATCCTCATTGAGCTATTCCAAGGGTGAGGGATGGCTAGGGGTCGCCCTGGAGGCACCTGTAGCCAGCTCTCATCCTCATTGAGCTGCTCCAAGGGTGAGGGCTGGCTAGGGGTCGCCCTGGAGGCACCTGTAGCCAGCTCTCATCCTCATTGAGCTGCTCCAAGGGTGAGGGCTGGCTAGGGGTCGCCCTGGAGGCACCTGTAGCCAGCTCTCATCCTCATTGAGCTGCTCCAAGGGTGAGGGCTGGCTAGGGGTCGCCCTGAAGGCACCTGTAGCCAGCTCTCATCCTCATTGAGCTGCTCCAAGGGTGAGGGCTGGCTAGGGGTCGCCCTGGAGGCACCTGTAGCCAGCTCTCATCCTCATTGAGCCGCTCCAAGCGTGAGGGCTGGCTAGGGGTCGCCCTGGAGGCACCTGTAGCCAGCTCTCATCCTCATTGAGCTGCTCCAAGGGTGAGGGCTGGCTAGGGGTCGCCCTGGAGTCACCTGTAGCCAGCTCTCATCCTCATTGAGCTGCTCCAAGGGTGAGGGCTGGCTACGGGTCGCCCTGGAGGCACCTGTAGCCAGCTCTCATCCTCATTGAGCTGCTCCAAGGGTGAGGGCTGGCTAGGGGTCGCCCTGGAGGCACCTGTAGCCAGCTCTCATCCTCATTGAGCTGCTCCAACGGTGAGGGCTGGCTAGGGGTCGCCATGGAGGCACCTGTAGCCAGCTCTCATCCTCATTGAGCTGCTCCAAGGGTGAGGGCTGGCTAGGGGTCGCCCTGGAGGCACCTGTAGCCAGCTCTCATCCTCATTGAGCTGCTCCAAGGGTGAGGGCTGGCTAGGGGTCGCCCTGGAGGCACCTGTAGCCAGCTCTCATCCTCATTGAGCTGCTCCAAGGGTGAGGGCTGGCTAGGGGTCGCCCTGGAGGCACCTGTAGCCAGCTCTCATCCTCATTGAGCTGCTCCAAGGTTGAGGGCTGGCTAGGGGTCGCCCTGGAGGCACCTGTAGCCAGCTCTCATCCTCATTGAGCTGCTCCAAGGGTGAGGGCTGGCTAGGGGTCGCCCTGGAGGCACCTGTAGCCAGCTCTCATCCTCATTGAGCTGTGCTCCAAGGGTGAGGGCTGGCTAGGGGTCGCCCTGGAGGCACCTGTAGCCAGCTCTCATCCTCATTGAGCTATTCCAAGGGTGAGGGCTGGCTACGTGTCGCCCTGGAGGCACTTGTAGCCAGCTCTCATCCTCATTGAGCGTGATAACGGACGCTGCGCTGAACGGCGGCGCATAGGAACGGGCGGTGAAATAAGCGCGCCAAAAAAAACTATAAAGTTTACGTTTTTTTTCCGTAATTCATCAGATGAGGGTGATAACGGACGCTGCGCTGAACGGCGGCGCGTAGGAACGGGCGGTGAAATAAGCGCGCCAAAAAAACTATAAAGTTTACGTTTTTTTTCCGTAATTCATCAGATGAGCATGATAACGGACGCTGCGCTGAATGGCGGCGCGTAGGAACGGGCGGTGAAATAAGCGCGCCAAAAAAACTATAAAGTTTACTTTTTTTTTCCGTAATTCATCAGATGAGCGTGATAACGGATGCTGTGCTGAACGGCGACACGTAGGAACGGGCGATGAAATAAGTGCGCCAAAAAAACGATAAAGTTTACGTTTTTTTTCTGTAATTTATCAGATCAGCGTGATAACGGACGCAGCCCTTAACGGCGGCGTCAGAGCGACTTTTTTTTGTTGTAGATTGAATTTTAAGTGCTTTTGCTATCATCAAACCTGTAGCCAGCTCTCATCCTCATTGAGCTATTCCAAGGGTGAGGGCTGGCTAAGGGTCGCCCTGGAGGCACCTGTAGCCAGCTCTCATCCTCATTGAGCTGCTCCAAGGGTGAGGGCTGGCTAGGGGTCGCCCTGGAGGCACCTGTAGCCAGCTCTCATCCTCATTGAGCTGCTCCAAGGGTGAGGGCTGGCTAGGGGTCGCCCTGGAGGCACCTGTAGCCAGCTCTCATCCTCATTGAGCTGCTCCAAGGGTGAGGGCTGGCTAGGGGTCGCCCTGGAGGCACCTGTAGCCAGCTCTCATCCTCATTGAGCTGCTCCAAGGGTGAGGGCTGGCTAGGGGTCGCCCTGGAGGCACCTGTAGCCAGCTCTCATCCTCATTGAGCTGCTCCAAGGGTGAGGGCTGGCTAGGGGTCGCCCTGGAGGCACCTGTAGCCAGCTCTCATCCTCATTGAGCTGCTCCAAGGGTGAGGGCTGGCTAGGGGTCGCCCTGGAGGCACCTGTAGCCAGCTCTCATCCTCATTGAGCTGCTCCAAGGGTGAGGGCTGGCTAGGGGTCGCCCTGGAGGCACCTGTAGCCAGCTCTCATCCTCATTGAGCTGCTCCAAGGGTGAGGGCTGGCTAGGGGTCGCCCTGGAGGCACCTGTAGCCAGCTCTCATCCTCATTGAGCTGCTCCAAGGGTGAGGGCTGGCTAGGGGTCGCCCTGGAGGCACCTGTAGCCAGCTCTCATCCTCATTGAGCTGCTCCAAGGGTGAGGGCTGGCTAGGGGTCGCCCTGGAGGCACCTGTAGCCAGCTCTCATCCTCATTGAGCTATTCCAAGGGTGAGGGCTGGCTACGGGTATGCCCTGGAGGCACCTGTAGCCAGCTCTCATCCTCATTGAGCTATTCCAAGGGTGAGGGCTGGCTAGGGGTCGCCCTGGAGGCACCTGTAGCCAGCTCTCATCCTCATTGAGCTATTCCAAGGGTGAGGGCTGGCTACGTGTCGCCCTGGAGGCACCTGTAGCCAGCTCTCATCCTCATTGAGCGTGATAACGGACGCTGCGCTGAACGGCGGCGCATAGGAACGGGCGGTGAAATAAGCGCGCCAAAAAAACTATAAAGTTTACGTTTTTTTTCCGTAAATCATCAGATGAGCGTGATAACGGATGCTGTGCTGAACGGCGGCACGTAGGAACGGGCGATGAAATAAGTGCGCCAAAAAAACGATAAAGTTTACGTTTTTTTTCTATAATTTATCAGATCACCGTGATAACGGACGCAGCCCTTAACGGCGGCGTCAGAGCGACTTTTTTTTGTTGCAGATTGAATTTTAAGTGCTTTTGCTATCATCAAACCTGTAGCCAGCTCTCATCCTCATTGAGCTATTCCAAAGGTGAGGGCTGGCTAAGGGTCGCCCTGGAGGCACCTGTAGCCAGCTCTCATCCTCATTGAGCTGCTCCAAGGGTGAGGGCTGGCTAGGGGTCGCCCTGGAGGCACCTGTAGCCAGCTCTCATCCTCATTGAGCTGCTCCAAGGGTGAGGGCTGGCTAGGGGTCGCCCTGGAGGCACCTGTAGCCAGCTCT